>NW_027515504.1:300000-600000 GCF_048772815.1 Callospermophilus lateralis
TGACTCAGCCTCTCCGCAATTGGAGGAAGCTAAGCCAGCCCAGGGCCCTCCAGATAACTCCCCTGCATCACACAGCCCCTCCTCCCCTGGAGGAAGCTGGACTTGCTAAAGGAACTCGCCGGTGGCAAATGATTGAAAACCCTGGAACTCCCGTGTTGCTTCCCTCCATCCCTAAGGGCCAATGATTGACCATGGCCATGGGGAAAAAAATGGAAGCCTACCAGTATTGGCCTTCTCCTCTTCAGACCTATATAAATGGAAAAATAACAATCCCCCTTTTACCGAGGACCCAACCTGGCTCTCAGGTCTGGTGAAGTCACCAACCTAATTGGGATGACTGCCAACAACTCCTAGGGACTCTCTTCATGACAGAGGAAGAAAAGAGAATCCTCCTGGAGGCTAGAAAAAAGTATCCTCGGACCAAATGCGTGACCGACACAACTTCCCAACATATTCAAAGCCGGCTTTCTCTTGAAACGACCCAACTGGGACCCCAACACCTTTGAAGGTAGGGAGCATCTGTCCACTTATTGCCAGGCTCTAATAGTGGGTATCTTAGTGGCCGCTAGGTGACCAACTAATTTGGCCAAGGTAAGAGAGATTATTTAAGGGCCTGATGAATCTCCCTGTATGTTTCTAGAGTTAATTATGTAGGCATATAAGAGACATACTCCTTTCGATCCTCAGGCAGAGGATCAAAAGGCATCTGTCACAATGGCCTTTATTGGGAAAGCTGCCCTGGATATTAAAAGAAAGTTACAATGCTTAGATGGATTACAAGATATGACTTTGAGGGATTTAGCCAGAGAACCCGAGAAGGTATACTTTAAGAGAGAAACTGAGGAAGAGAAGGGAGCTGAGTGAGGATAAAAGAAACAAAAGACAGACTAAGGCATTGACTAAGGTCCTGGTCACAACAACAAATAGGCCAGAAACTAAGAAACAGAGAGACAGGAAGGGATACCTGGGCACACACTAGAGGCCACCCCTGGCCTCAGATCAATGTGCCTACTCTAAAGAAAAAGGACACTGGGCCAAAGAGTGCCCTAGAAAGAGACAGCCATGCCAGCCAGATATTCTGACTCTGGAGGAATACTAAGAAAGTCCGGGCTCAGATCCTCTCCCTGACCTCAAGGTAACTTTTGAAGTGGAGGGGAACACAATAAACTTTGAAGTAGATACAGGGGCAATATACTCAGCCCATAAGGCCCATTGGGCCCTCTACCGAATAAAAGGTCTCTAATTCAAGAGTCTAACAGAAGTAAATATCGGGCTTTGACAACTAAGAGGACCATGGACCAGGGAAAAGGAAAAATCCATCACTCCTTCCTAGTAATCCCAGAATGCCTGGCCCCATTGATGGGCAGAGTTCTGCTCACCAAGCTCTGGGCCAAAATAACTTTGAACCCTGAAGGCCCCCAAGTGGAATTTTTTAATCCTTCAGTAACTACTCCTATAATCATGGCTCTAACTATGTCAGTAGCAAATGTTCATCAACTCACTCACCTTTGTTCAAAGAAACTGCATTCATTCGTGAAGGATCAAGAACACAGTTTTCCACTAACCTACTCACAGCAAAAGGATATAACTGAATGGGTAACAAAAGCCTATCAGGTCCATTAATTGGTTAAAGCTTACACTTCCAAGCTTCCTGCAGGAAAGCACCTATGAGGAACCAGACGAGGACAATTCTGGGAAGTGGACTTTACTGAAATTAAGCCAGTAAGGTATGGACTTAAATAACTCCTAGTCTTTGAACATACATTTTCAGGATGTATTGAAGCCTTCCCCACACACACACAAAAAAAAGAAATAAAAAAGAAGAAAAAAGAAACATTGCAAATGGTTGTAAAGAAGATCCTGGAAGATATTTATTCTCCCCTTGACGACCAGTAGTCTTAACCCTCATCAGCCCCTTAAGCTGCGATGGCTGATCACAAATCCTACTGGACATGAAGTATGGCCTATCTCGAATACAGCCAGCTTACGAACCTGGTGGCCATCTCTCCACCCAGTCATTTGTCAGCTGGCTATAGGTCTTTCCTATTGGGATATCCCTGATTAACAGGATCCCACTAAAATTCCATTAAATCCCTTCCGTACCATAGATAATGGAAACAAACATTATAGATGTAGGGACACGTGAGCCAGATGCAGGTTGGCTAGCCTAGATTACTATGTTTGCCCGGCAGACTATCAAAGCCACAAACAGTCACGGCTGTGGCGGGGGAGAGCAGACTTCTATTGTAAGTCATGGGGATGTGAGCATACAGGGACTGTCAGATGGAACCCAAACTCCTCATCAAATTCTGTACACAGCATTGGCCATATTACGAATTAGGTAACCAAAACCGATGGCCCTCAGAGGGGTCTCTAGATCCTCAAATTCTGTGTGACCTTTTTAACTTCTGCAAGTGCTCAAAAGGGTGAAAGGAGATTCCGCTATGTGGAGGCCTTCTCTCTCCTTTGCTCACATCCTGAACTATGCTTCTCCAATAGATGCTCACCCTCAGCCTTGTGCTCCAGACTCTCTGCTGTCACTCCCACCTCAGCAACTTGATTTCTCCCCTCCAATATCTAGATCAAAAACCCAAATCTCGACTGGTTCTCAGACCATTGCTCCCTTGCTGAGGTTGCAGGTACTGAGGTACCACTCCATTCACTCACTCCTCTCCTCTCCTGTCAGTGCCCGCACCGGGTCCCACCCAGTCCTCTTACCACCTAATGCAAAGCTCAAACCTGCTGAGAAGAATCCTCAGACCCTAATACAAGATGTAATGAAAATGGCCTTTAATGTTGCTTTGTCATCACTAAAAACAGGTTACTAAGAATTTAAAGTCCCTCACAGGCTTTTTGGAATCTCACTCCCGTCTCCCCCTCTGTTCTATCTGTTCTACTGCTCAAGTTTTTGTTGCAATTAAGATCCCAAAGCCCTCTCCCAATATTCTTTTACATCTCTCCTTCCTCATTCTCAGATCCACAAAGCTGCTCTTATCCCTGCCTTCCAAATTGTCCCCCTCTGTACCAGGCCCACAGAAAAGTCTTAACTGACCTTCTCCAGAAGTCTTCACCATGGCTGATTTAGGACTTTCAGCAAAAGAGTCCCTATAAAAGAGTTCACTGTAGATAAACTTCCTATTTTTGTGTTGCCCTGGTCTCCTTGGCAACTGGCTAAAAAATTCAGCACTCCTGATCTAGACACACCCTTACTAGGTTTTCACAAAATATCTGAAAAAAAGTCCTCTGGCCTTGAGCTGGGGCTTCACAGAGATGGCTACATTTCTAAGATAAAGAAGTTACAAACTGGGCTGTATGGAAACAGCTGGAAGGGGGAAAAAAAGAAAGGGAAGACACCCCCACCCAGGTGTCCTTGAAAAGTTAACTTGCCCAAACTGAGGAAAAAACAGAAACAAAAACTGCTTTTTGTGAACTTCTGCAGACTGTGAACTTCTGAGCCCCTTCCCTTACGTGTTGGGTACAAAATTCTGAAACTACGTAACTTGGGTTTCAGGGGATTAATTGATTACAACAGAAGCAATGCCCTCTGAATCTGGTTGAAACCAAAAAAGACTGTTTCCGTGTCTTTGGTGCTATCTTAGGTGCCTTGCCTTGTCCGTCCCTACAACACTATAATTCTATATACTTAAACATTGTTTATGTTTTCATGAAATGGTCAACAGATGTGATTAATTGTGAAATGGTGCAGATGTTTCCCAGAGTGCTCTATCATGACGCAGGTTCATCTGAAGATCAAAGAGGGGGACATACAACCCGGTTCCGCTGGGAACATATGTCCCTCACCTTAGCCATTCTATTACGAATAGGAGTTGCTGCAGGGTTGGGCACAAGAACCACTGCTCTGGTCCATGGGACACAACAAGTGACCCAATTAGAAGCAGCAATAGATCAAAACTTAAAGATTTTAGAAACCTCCATCACAGCTTTGCAGGAATCTTTTACCTCTCTCTCTGAAGTTGTTTTACAGAACAGTCGAGGGTTGGACCTCCTTTTCATGACAGAGGGGGGCCTTTGTGCTTCATTGAGGGAAGAATGTTGTTTTTATGTCGACAATACTGGAGTTGTAAAAAAATCTATGAGTAAATTAAAAAGATGCCTTGAAGAGCAACAAGGAGAGAGAGAGGCACAAAAAGGGTAGTTTGAGTCTTTTTTTACACAGTCCCCCTGGTTAATTACGTTTTTATCAACCCTGGCCGGTCCAATAATAATCCTCATAGTATTACTAACTATAAAACCCTGTTTCCTCAACCATGTAATTTCTTTTCTCCAAGCTCAACTTGGACAAATTAAAATTATGGTAATACCCCACTAGCAGACATAGAATGTGACACCCCACAAAGATCACTTTTATGATTAAAAGTAGCCAGAAAAAGAAGTGGGGAATGAAAGGTTAATAAAATATGTACTTGTCACTTCCTGTTTTTCTGTACACTTAACGAAACACTGTTGAAATCTTGAGAACTCTTTGCTAATCTTGTTGCCAGAATATGCTGTCCCCAATTGCCAAACTGCAGAATCTACTCCCTCACCCGGTTGAATAGAAACCTGAACTGTACTTGGATCATTGAATGTAGAAGAGAACATCCATTCAAAAAGTTATAGTCAGTTGGATTAGAAAGATAGTCGGTAAGTTTAGGAAGAAAAGTGAGTATAGGATTTGGAACAAAAGTTCTTTAGCAATAGGGTTTTGGTTAGAGAGTCAATGTAAACGTCAACACAAGTGAAGAGTCAGTCACAATGATGCACAGGGCAAAATATGTAGGAAAGCAGATATCAATAGAGACATTAGGAAATCAGGAAAAGAATAAAGTGAGTGATGGAATTAGATATTTTCAACAGGGTTGAGGATGAATATATGAGCTTAGGATAAAACAAATATGAAGTCAACAATAGGATTGACTTTTGATAGCATTAGCGTAGCCCAAGACAGTGTCCAAAATAAGCTCTGTTGCCCCTCATTTGCCTAAATTCCCAGTGGCCTGTACACCCTTCCTGTGTACCAGGAGTGATTAAATAGGCCTGCCCTTAATACTGCTCTGCTTCTCCAATTTGAGTCCTACTGAGTGTCGGGTACAGATTCTTTATGTGAATTGGAAAGATGAGAAAACTCAAGCACCTATTGGATAGCCTCTGAATACATTTGAAGAACTCATTTGACCCAAAAGATCCCTATTCTCACTTGATGGAATTCAGGAACCTTACAGAGGAAGGCAAAATACTTCATCAACAATGACTGCTCTTTTTGCCATTTTGGATTTTATGCACCCATGGGATCTTTCTTTAGATCCATCAGGTACTGAGAATCTAAGTCAAAGAATCACACTGGGCCAAGAGGCTGATTCACACACATCTCTTTCCAAATCAATTAAGGAAAGAGCCAAAGGTAAAGCATATTCATTTCCATTTGAAAAATCTTTCCTTCAGGATTCACAAAGGGTTGGCCTGAGACAAAGACCTTCCTGACTCTCAGGGCAACAGAACAATAGGTAAGCAAATGGCCCAAAGCAGGGATTCTCCACTGAGACTTTACTGGTCACACTGATATCTGAGTTTTCTGAGATGCTCGCCATTCCATTCAGCTATCCAGTACATGGCCATGTCACAGAGCTTGGAGGTAGTACATATCTTGGACACAAAACCATGAGCCTATTCTTTAGATTGGCCATAATTCAGGAAGAAAACAGCAACTTAGGAAGGTAGCAGGTATCGCCCATCAATAAGGCAAGCCGCATTCAATTCATAAATTGTGCTGGATGAATGCTGGGAAGCTTTCTATGAGACAGGACACATCCATTGATGCATTCTCTTTTCTAATGTCTACAAGCACGGACACAGTGGGATACACAGACATAGAAACACTTGCATTGTCAAACGACTTACTAGAAACAGTTCACTCCAAACCAAACAAACCGCCTTTTCTAACTATTCTCAGAACATGAGACAAAACCACAAACCCACACCCGCAATGGCACCTCCTTCCCCCAAATAGGTCTGTGACTCTCCGGAGTGTGCTCTGACTGATGGGCCATACTATGATCCTCCGAAATGGCCTGACCTGTCTCAGATCTGGTCTTCTTGGCCAACAATGTGAAGTTGTTAGAAGCCAGGAGTGAGCCACTATCTGCTTTCTCAGGAAGAGCCCCTCTTCCGAGCTTTCCTGGCATTTGGCCATCCTCACATCAGTAGGTATCAAGAAAGACTGACTCTGTCCTTTGTAAATCCAAAAAAGTGAGACCACTGGGACTAGAACTGAGACTGGCTCTGGGTGCCTGGCTTTCTGTATCCCAAGTTCAGAGAGTTCCATCACCATGGAAGTGAGATGAGATCACGTCCTTCAGGAACTAAATGAGATCACTGCCTTGGCAACCACTTTGTCATAACAATTGCTTCCAACGGTCCCATGAGATGAGGGCTGCCCCTACTTCCTGTGACACTTTCACAAGTTAGAATGGTATATCACCCGTAGGCAAAAGGGAACAGCTCTCCACACAGGCCGGGTTTGGTCCATCTTCTCTACATTAAGAAGAGATAGGCTCATTCTGACTCAACCCTTAATCCTGACCAGGTTGTTTGCCATGGAAGATGATTTTTGCTCTCTCAGGTCTTACATAGCTGCCTACATCTTCTCCAGAGATCATTTCTGCATGGAGCTTTGAGGTTCTCAACAGATGGAAGATCCACTGCATTCCTGTATTGTAAGACCAACACTGTCCCTGCTCTTCTGTAAACATAGATGTGAATTGGAGTCATGAGAAAATCCATGAACCTATGGGATAGCCTCTGCAGAACTTTAAAGAATTCACTTGACCCAAATGATCCCTATTCTCACTTAATGGAGGTCAGGAACCTTACAGAGGAAGGCGAGAGACTCTATCCACCATGACAGTTCTTTTGTCCATTTTGGTTTTGGATGCACACATGGGATTTTTCTTTAGACCCATCATGTGCTGTGAATCTAAGCCACAGCCTCACATAGGGCCAAGAGGCTGATTCAGACACATCCATTTCCAAAGCAATTAACCGAAGAGGCACAGGTAATGACCATTCAATTCCATTTGAAAACTATTTTCTTCAGGCTTCACAAAGTGTGGCCTGAGGCAAAGACCTTCCTGACATTCAGGGCAACAGAATAGGTAAGCAAAAGGCCCAAAGCAGGGTTTCTCCACTGAGACTTTCTTGGGCATACTGATATCTGAGTTTTCTGAGATACTCACCATTCCCATCAGCTATCCAGTACATGGCCATGTCACAGAGATTGAGGTGGTACATATCTTGGACACAAAATCACGAGCGTATTCTGGAGAGTGTCCAGAATTCAGGAAGAAAACAGGAATTTAGAAAGATACCAGGAGTTGCCCATCCATACGGCAAGCTGCAGTCCATTCATAAATTGCACAGGATGAATGCTTTGAAGCTTTCTCGTAGACAGGACACATCCATTGATGCATTCTCTTTTCTACTGTCTACAATCACGGACACAGTATGATATATAGACACAGAAACACTCACGTTGTCAAAGGACTTACTAGAAACAGTCCACTCCAAAACAAACAAACCAGCTTTCCTAACTATTCTCAGAACATGAGACAAAACCACAAACTCACACTCACACCCAAAAAGGCACCTCTTTCCCCCAAGTAGGTCTGTGTCTATCCGGAGTGTCCTCTGACTTGTGGGCCATACTATGTTCTCCAAAAATGGCGTGTCCTATCTCCGATCTGGTCTCTTTAGCAAACTCTGTGAAGTTGTCAGGAGCCCGTGGTGAGAAACTACCTGCTTTCTCTGGAAAGGCCAGTCTTCATAGTTTCCAGGCATTTGGCTGTCCTCACATCAGTAGGTACCAAGAAAGAGTGACTCTGTCTTGTTAAATCCAAACAAGTGAGCCCACTGGGACATGGAGTGGGTTTGACTCTGTGTGCCTGGGTTCCTGGATCCCAAGATCACAGACTTTCATCACCAATAATGTAAGGTGAGGTCACTTCCTTCAAGAACTGAATGAAGTCACTGCCTTGGAAACCACTTTGTTTTAACAGTTGCTTCCAAGGTTCCCAAAAGATGGAGTCTGCCTCTACTTGCTGTGACTCATTCATAAGTTAGAATGGTATATCAACCACAGGCACCGGGGAACAGCTCTCCACACAGCCATGGTTTGGTCCATCTTCTCTACATTAGGAAGAGAGAGGCTAATTCAGAAACATCCCTTCAACCTGACCAGGTTGTTTGCCATGGAAGAAGACTTTTGCTCTCTCAGATCCTTCATACCTGCCTACACCTACTCAAGGGATTATTTCTGCAGGGACTTTTGAGGTTCTCAGCTGGTGGATGATACCCTACCTTCCTGGATTTTAAGACCAACTCTGTCCCTGCTCTTCTGTAAAGTGAGATTGAGGGAACAGTGTATGGTTAGTGTTAATAGCATGTTCGATTTGGGTTAGGAGTCATTCTGCTGGATGAATTATGGTATTGGGAACCTGTGATATTTATAAGAATATAAATGTGAAATATATGTATGAGATCAGAGATCTAGGAAAGATTTGAAGCCCAGAAAGGCATTGGGCCCTTGATTGGTATACTTAGATTGAATTATGTTCTGCACCGAGGTCTCAGATAAATCGATATACAATGGCATAGGACCCTATACCTCGGATGATTGAAAGTAGAAGAGAACATCCAGTCAAAAAGGGATAGTCTGTAGGATTAGGAAGATAGTCAGTAGGTTTAGGAAGAAGAGTGAGTCTCGGAGTTGGACCAAAAGTTCTTTAGCAATTGATTTTCAGTTAGAGGGTGAATGTAAATATCAGCACATGTGAAGAGATAGTCAGAATGATGAACTGGGAAAAATATGTAGGAAAGCAGATATCAATAGGGGCATTAGGAAATCAGGAAAAGTATAAAGTGAGTGATAGGATTAGATATTTTCAACAGGCTTGAGGTTAAATATATAATCTTAGGAAGAAACAAATATGTAGTAACCAATAGGATTGACATTTGAGAGCAGTAGGCACCCTGGACATAGATGCTTTTAGTAATCCATGGTCACTTTCCATTTAGGCTTTGGTACAATCATATGTGTGACCTTTGCATTTTGTGTCCAGAATACTACTGTGGTAAAATGTATATGTAGATCAGGTGACATAAGTATTTCTTCCACCATAAAGGGGAGTAATATTCTGGAAACTTATAAATTAGTACTGGGGATACAAATAGGTGTACCTTGTGTTGATGATTATTGAGATGATGCATGAATAGACCATATTGTGAATAATGTAACTGGATCCAACATTAAATAATGGATTGAGTTTGCATCTGAAAATATATTGGAAATCTTATATTGATATATATACCAACATTCCAACGAGTTATATATGCAATGGTATTATTAGGGTTACGGTTTATCGTGAAGAGTGAGTTTTGCTTCAAAAAGGATTATGGAATCGAAAATAATGTGTTTAGAAAGAAGTCTAGTGAAAAGACCAGTAAAGAAACATGGAGGAGTACATGTGTTCTGAAGTAGTAAGTAATTGAAAGTGAACCAAATGCCAAAAAAAATTGTGAAGTTGTGGATGAAAAAATACATCCTATGATGTCCATAAACTGAAGAAATAGTAATGTACCAGTGTTGAGTAAAAATGAACTTCAAATTACACATCATGTCCCATAGCAATCTACTTGCATTGATGTTAAACTGGGTCAGTTACTGTAGAAATATTAGGATTTTTAAGCACCATCCACTGAACTTAGTTTTCAGTAGTAGGAAACCAAAATATATTTCAGGTGTATGAATATTACTGAGAATAATCTTGTGAAAATTTGAATTTAAATGAACATAAATGAATATGAATGAATTTAGGGAGTGTATAATAAGACACATATTTTTCATATTTTTTTAAAATCCGTAGAATATACACACACACACACGCGCACACACACACACACATGCACACACACACACACACACATTAATATTTAGCAATATATATGCCAATCGATATTCATCATGAAATATAATTCATTCACAAATCCAAAAATATTCATTTTACTGAACATGGATTTATGTATAGTGTTTTTCACTAGGAAGCTCACCCATAGGTGGAATTTTCAGTTCCATCATTATTTAGGGAGAGTCATCTCTTCTCACAATTTTTATATTCCAAAGTCAGTGATCTTACAAGAATGTACGTGTGATACCAGGTAGGATATTGTATATGCATAAAAAAATTATATGTGCTGAATAGGATACAGAGAAAGGGAGACAGGAATTTACATATGTGATAACTTTAAAAAATCATGGAGAAATATTAAAATGAAAAGTTTACTAAATTTAAAACACATACTCTTGATAAAGAGGAAGACAAATACAAATATACACCATGCTTCCTATAAAAGGACTGTACTTCTATTCAGTTAGGTTTTTTTTTCTCCATGATATTAGGATTAGTAGTCAGAGTCTAGTAGGGTATGGGTTAGTGTCAGGGATTCAGTATTTCAAATGGAAAATAGGAAAATGGATCTAATGTGTATGCAAACATGTGATACACAAAAATCTTCCCTCTCTTTCCAGAACAATACCTTGACATAACCATCGCTAAAAGTAAGACACAATTAGAGGAGAGGAGTTAGAAAACCTGTGAATACATATGTGGAATGAAAAATGCTCAGGAGTTCACAACACTGGAGGTGGTAAAAGAGTTTACAAAAGTATGGGAGAGGGTAAACACTCCAGAAACATGGAGCTGTGCTGACCTAAAGACTTATTGAGAAACTTCCTCTGAGGTTAGGCACAAGAAATATATGTATGGCAGTATGTAAATCAATGGTTCTGCAACTGATGTGATTCTGCAATCTGTATATGGAGTAAAAATGGGAGCTCATATCCCACTTGAATCAAAGTGTGAAATTTGATATATCAAGAAGTATGTACTGTTTTGAACAACCTACAATAAAAATTAATTAAAAAAAGAAAAAGAAATATATGTAATTGTCAGGAGATTTAGCTTCGTTTGTAGTGACACCAAAAATCTGGGTCTGCATCTATGTGACCTGGAGGACATGGTTCTTTATTTTGTAATGAACATGAGGCAGCAGGTCTGAAATCTCGCTTTGTAGGTAAACTGTTGCTACTGGGAGCTAAGTGTCTTCCCGTGTGGTCTGTGAAGCCATTTGGTCATCCTCCACTTTTCAGGGTGTTTCTTACTGCTGCACTGGGAATTTGGTATTTGCTTCATGAAATACAATATGTTCAACTGGGACACAATGCTGGAGGGAGTTCTGTCATGTGTGGTTGGTCAGGGTCGGCAAGAGAATGTACGAACCAGGCTTCTATCCCACAAAGCTTTCCCCTTGACTATAGCAACCTGATTCTGAACATTGCCCTGAAACCTCTACATATAACAAGATGCCTTTACATATAAAGGTCTGCTGCCTGCACCATGTCAGTCGCAAGATTTGGAAGCCAATGGAAGATCCAGGTGGTCCTACCAAAAATATTTATTTACACACCTATAGTCCACTGCTCTACGCCCACTACCCAGCAGGCTCCAACTTACTGGCATCTCTGTTCTACACCATTTTCACGAAACTCAGTCAATCAAGGCACTTTTTGTTATACTCATGATCAGCAACAGGATATCTTAAGGTTATCCAGTGCCACCTGGTCATGGGGATCTCAAAAATTTCATGGTATTAATCTAGTCATTTTTCAAGGATGAAGTTGGAGGCACTGTGGGTTTCATTTAATTCAGGAACCATTAAATGGTGAGGAAGCTCATTTCAATGAAAGCTCTGGAGAACACTCACAGGCAAGCCTTCCCAAAGAGTGGCCAAAAGGACACATGAATCCAGGCCCATTGAGGTATACAATGTGAGGTCCATGTGTGTTTGGACTCTCAACTATGGCTACCAAGTCTTTAAGAATTAAATCATGTGATATCCTGGCTCAGAATCCCTGAGCTCTGTGGAAAGCCATCCTGGGCCTAGATCTCAGTTTCCAAAAGCGATTCTCATGCGTGGTCTCCTAAAATCCCAACACTATTCATGGCAATACTGCTCTGAGGTCAGTTCCAGAACTCAGTCTCTAAGGGGAATCACACCAGAGTTCAAGCCCTGGTGGACCCAGTCATCTCTTCCAACTACCACACAAATTACCACAATTAAAACAAGAACCCTCCCATATGGCCCTCATCTTCTTTCATATAGACACTCATCATAATCTGACTGGAGGTTTCCATGAGGGGTGCAGACCAAGACAGTGTCCCAAATAAGCTCCTTTGCCCCTCATTTGCCTAAAGTCAATGTGGCCTGGACACCCATCCTGTGAACCAAAAGTGATCAAATAGGCCTGCCGTTAATACCGCTCCAATTTGAGGACTAATGTCTGTGGGGTTTAGATTCTTTATGTGAATTTTAGTCATGAGAAAACCCAAGCACAACGGGCTAGCCTCTGCAGGTTTTGTAGAACTCTTTTGACTCAAAGGATCCCATTCTCACTTGATGGAAGTCAGGAACCTTACAGAGGAAGTCGAGATACTTCATCCCAATAATTGCTCTTTTGGCGAATTTTCTTTTGGATGCACACATGGTAACTTTCTTTAGATCCATCAGGTGCTGAGAATCTAAGCCACAGCCACACACAGGGCCAAGGGCCTGATTCAGACACATCCCTTTCCAAAGCAATTAAGGAAAGCGCCACAGGTATGCCCATTTATTTCCATTTGAAAACTGTTTTCTTCAGGCTTCACAAAGGTGTGGCCTGAGGCAAAGACCTTCCTGACATTCAGGGCAACAGAACAATAGGTAAGCAAAAGGCCAAAAGCAGGGTTTCTCCTCTGAGACTTTCCTGGTCACACTGATATCTGAGTTTTCTGAGATGCTCGCCATCCCCTACAGCTATCCAGTACATGGCCATGTCACAGAGCTTGGAGGTGATACATATCTTGGACACAAAACCATGCGCCTATTCTTGAGATTGGCCGGAATTCAGGACGAAAATAGAAACTTAGGAAGGTAGCAGGTGTTGCTCATCGATAAGGCAAGCTACATTCCATTCATAAACGGGGCAATATGAATGCTGAGAAGATTTCTACTAGACACGACACGTCCATTGATGGATTCTCTTTTCTAATGTCTACAACCACGGAAACAGTGGAATACACAGACATAGAAACACTCGCCCTGTGAAAAGACTTACTAGAAACAGTCCACTTCAAATGAAACAAACCGACTGTCCTACCTATTCTCAGAAAATGTGACAAAACCACAAACCTACAACCACACCCACAAAGGCACCTCCTTCCCCTAAGTAGGTCTGTGACTATCCAGAGTGTCCTCTGACTTGTGGGCCATAATATGTTCCACCAAAATGGCCTTTCCTGTCTCAGATCTTGTCTCCTTGGCCAACTCTGTGAACTTCTTAGGAGCCAACGGTGAGCTACTACCTGCTTTCTCATGAAAAGCCCTGCATCCGAGCTTTCCTGGCATTTGGCCTTCGTCACATCTGTAGGTACCAAAAAATACTGAAATACTGAAAAATGGCATAGCACCTTGTACGTTGCATGAATTAATGTAGAAGGAACATCAAGTCAAAAAGGCATAGTCGGTAGTGAAAGGTTAATAAAATTAATAAAATAGGTACTTGTCACTTCCTGTTTTTCTGTATGCTTAACAAAACACTTTTGAAATCTTGAGAAATGTTTGCTAATCTTGTTCTAGAATGTACTGTTCCCAACAGCCGAACTGCAGAATGTACTCCCTCACTTGGTGTCATGCAAACCGCCCACTCGCCCTTACCCATCACTAAACTTCCCTCTCTTCCCTCTCCAAGGAATGTATATAAGCTCTGCTTAAGCTGTTCTCAGAGGTCTCTGCTCTATTTAATTTAGCTCTGAGCTCCAGCATGCTGGACCACAAATAAACCCTTTGCTGTTGCATGAGACAGTCTCTTGGTAGTATCTTCCTCTGACACTCGCCTGACCTTTACATATTGAGGTTCCACTGAGTTCCAGCAGTGGCGGACGAGAGACCCCAACGGGCTCCTCTCGGAGCAAGTAAGGCGCCTCTTTCTGGTTTCAGGTTTCTTGTTAGGTCTTGGCAAAATTGCTGGCGATGAAGAGCCTGGGCTCTCTCCGACGGTGGCTGAGAGACATGTCACAGAGACAAAGGGCACCTCTCTGGAGGACCCCGCAGAGAACTCGGGAAATCAAGGAACAATAGTCTTCTCGACTCAGTGATATTTTCTTTTAGATTCGTTATTGCCATACCATTGGGTTTTGCCGGCTACTCATTCCTGGTCTCAGTGTTGGACGTTCATTGCCTGTCTTTATGGTCTTGTCTTATCTGTGTCGTGTGTCCTTGCTTTTACTGTTTGTGGAACTTTCATTATGGAACAGAGCACGTCAATGCCTCTGTCCCTGACCCTTGATCACTGGACCAAAGTCCGCTTAAGGGCTCAGAATCTTTCTTTTTTTAGTAAAACGCTGGACCTGGCAGAATCTCTGTGCCTCAGAATGGCCCATCTTTGGAGTCGTATGGCCCCTAGAAGGATCTTTCTACTTCCCACTAATTTAAAAAGTCAGAGGTATTGTCTTTCAGCCAGCGCCACATAGCCATCCGGATCAACAGCCATATATCTTAACTTGGCAGGACCTCTGCAAATCTCCTCCTCCATGGGTGAAGCCTTTCCTTGCCCCTACCTCTGCTCCTACTCCTTCCCCCATGATCTCTCAAACCCTCTCAACCTCCTCCTCCTCCACCCTCTGTTCTCCCTGAGTCACAGATTTGACTCTACTGGACTCTTCTCCGCCTCCTTATCCCCTGCCCTCGTCCCCTAACACACAACACACTCTAAGTGATTCCGCTGCTGCTGACTAAGCCTCTCTACCATTGGAGGAAGCTAAGCCGGTAATAGGATCTGACAATGGACCGATGTTCATGACCCAGGTAAGTCAGGGGTTAGCCAGGAACCTGGGGATTAATTGGAAGTTAAATTGTGCTTATAGACCACAGAGTTCAAGACAAGTAGAAAGAATGAATAGAACCATTAAAGAGACCTTAACGAAATTAAGCTTAGAGACCAGCATAAGATTGGACTATGCTCCTGCCTTATGCAATGTTTCATGCAAGAAAAAATCCCTTTGTTTCTTTGAGTAACCTTACCACATGTGAAATTCTTTATGGTGGCCCTCCTCCAGTAGGGGACCTAAGCCAAACTGTAAGACCTAAAGATCCTTTCCACACCCCCTTGCTTGACAGACTTAAAGATCTTGAAAGAACTCAGTAATACCTGTGAAAACAGCTGGCCACTGCCTACCCAACTGGGAACCAGGGGATTCCACATCCATATCAAGTAAGAGATTTCATCTATGTAAGATGATATCAGGTGTCATCCCTGGTACCCCGCTGAAAAGGACCATACCAGTTGCTATTATAACACCTACAGTGGTAAACGTAAACAGAATCACTTCCTGGATCCATACCTCTCATCTCAAGCCTGCTGCCTATACAGAATCTTTCTGGAAACTGAAAAAGACTGGTAACAGTTTCAAATTGTGTATTGGCAATGTGAATAAGGTTATATACTCTCCCCTTGGCTACAAGTAGTCCTAACCATCATCAGCCCATTAAGCAGTGATGGCTGATCACAAATCCTACTGGAAAAGAGGTATGGTCTATCTCGCATACAGCCCCCTTAGGGACCTGGTGGCCATCTCTCCACCCAGACATTTGTTAGCTGGCTATAGGTATTTCCTATTGTGATATCCCTGATGAAGAGGATCCCACTAAAATACCATTAAATCCCTTCTGTACCATAGATAATGGAAACAAACATTATGGATGTAGGGACACGCGAGCCAGATGCAGGTTGGCTAGTCTAGATTACTAAGTTTGCCTGGCAGACTATCAAAGCCACAAAGAGTAATGGCTGTGTGGGGGAAAAGCCGACTTTTTCTGTATGTCATGGGAATGTGTGCATACAGGGGCTGCCTGATGAAACCCCAATTCTTCATCAAATTCAGTACACAGCATTGGCACATTACCAATTAGACAACCAAAAACTATGGCACCCAGAGGGGTCTCTAGATCCTCAAATTTTGCGTGACCTTTTTAACTTCTGCAAGTGCTCAAAAGAGTGAAAGGAAATTCCCCTATGTGGAAGCCTTTTCCCTCCCTCACTCACATCCTGAACTATGCTTCTCCAATAGATCATTATCCTCCGCCTTCTGCTCCAGACCCTCTGATGTCACTCCCATCTCAGCAACTTGATTTCTCCCCTCCAATAACTAGATCAGAAACCCAAAGCTCCACCAGTTCTCAGACCATCGGCCCCTTGCTGAGGTAGCAGGTACATAGGTACCGCTCCACCGACTCATTCCTCTCATCTCCTGTCAGTGCCCTCACCGGGTCCCACCAGGTCCTCTTACCAGCTAACCCAATGCTCAAACGAGCTGAGGAGAGCCCTGAGACCCTTATCCAAGATGTAATATAATTGGCCTTTAAAGTTGCTTTGTCATCACTCAAAACAGGTTACTAAAATTTAAAGTCCCTCACAGGATTTTGGGATCCTCACTCCCATCTTTCACTCTGCTCTACCTGATCTACTGCTCAAGTTTGCTGCTAGGAAATTCCCAATACCCTTTCGCATTATTCTTTTACATCTCTCTTTTCCCTCATTCTCAGATCCTCGGAGGTGCTCTCAGCCCCACCTTCCCCGTCTTTCCCCCTCTGTACCAGGCCCACAGAAAAGTCTTAAATGACCTTCTTCAGAAGTCTTCACCATGGCTGAGTTTTGAACTTTCAGCCAAACAGTCCCAATAAAGACTTTAATGTAGATAAACTTTCTCTTTTGTATTGCCCTGTTCTACTTGGCCACTGGCTAAAAATCTCAGTACTTCTAAGCTAGACAACCCCTAACTAGTTTTTCACAAAATATGTGAACAAGTCCTCTGGCCTTCAGCTGGGGCTTCACAGAGATGGCTACATTTCTAAGATAAAGAAATTACCAACAGGGCTCCATGGTAACATCTGGCAGGGGGAAAATAAGAAAGGGAAGAAAAAGCTCTCCTCCTCCCAGGTGTCTTTGAAAAGTTAACTTGCCCAGAACAGAAGGAAAAACAGAAACAAATACTTCTTTTTTAATCTTCTGAAGACTGTGAACTTCTGAGCCCCATCCCTTATATGTTGGGTACAAAATTCTGAAACTACCTAAACTTGAGTTTCAGGGGATTAATTGATTACAATAGAAGCAATGCCCTCTGAATCCGGTTGCAACCAAATAGGACTGTTTCCCTCTCTTGAGTGCTATCTTAGGTGCCTTGCTTTGTCAGTGCCTACAACAGCATAATTCTATATACTTAAACATCGTTTATGTTTTCATGAAATGATCAAGATATGTGATAAATTGTGTAATGGTGCAGATGTTTCCCAGAGTGCTCTATCATGACGCAGGTTTATTTGAAGATCAAATAGGGTGGGGCATACAACCGGTTCCACTGGGAACATATATCCCTCACTTTAGCCATCCTATTAGGAATTGGAGTTGTTGCACGGGTGGGCAGAGGAACCAGTGGCATTGTCCATGGGACACAAAAGATGACCCAATTAGAAGCAGCAATAGAGCAAAAGTAAGATATTAGAAACCTCCTTCAGGGCTTTGCATGAAACTTTAACCTCTCTCTCTGAAGTTGTTTTACAGAACAGTTGAGGGTTGGACCTCCTCTTCATTAGAGAAGGGGGCCTTTGTGCTGCATTGAGGGAAGAATGTTGTTTTTATGCTGACTATACTGGAGTCGTAATAAAATCTATGAGTAAATTTAAAAGACACCTTGGAGAGCATCAACAAGTGAGAGAGGGCCCAAAAGGGTGGCTTGAGTCTTGGTTCACACAGTCCCCCTGGTTTACTACGTTTTTATCAACCCTGGCCGGTCCAATAATAATCCTCATATTATTGCTAACTATAAAACCCTGTTTGCTCAACCGTGTAATGTCTTTTCTCCAGGCTCAAATTGGAGGAGTTAAACTTATGGTAATACCCCACTAGCAGACATTGAATGTGACACCCTCCAATGATCATTTTTATGATTAAAATTAGCCAGAAGAAGAAGTAGGGAATGAAATATTAATAAAATAGGTACTTGTCACATCTTGTTTTTCTGTATGCTTAACAGAACACTGTTGAAATCTTGAGAAATGTTTGCAAAACTTGTTCCCAGAATGTTCTATCCCCAGCTGCCAAATTGCAGAATGTACTCCCTCTCCCAGTTGCATGCAAACCGCCCACTCGCCCTGACACATCAATACAATTCCCTCCCTTCTCTCTCCAGGGAAAGTATATAAGCTCTACTTCAGCTATTCTCAGGGCTATCTGCACTATTCAGGTGAGCTCTGAACCCCAGCATTCTGGACACCCAATAAACCCTTTGATGTTGCATGAGATAGCCTGTTGGTAGTCTCCTCCTCTGAAGCTCGCACCACGTTTACTTGGATGATTGAATGTAGAAGAGAACATCCAGTCAAAAAGGGATAGTCTGTAGCATTAGGAAGATAGTCAGTAAGTTTAGGAAGAAGGGTGAGTATAAGATTTGGAACAAAAGTTTCTTAGCAATAGGATTTCGATTAGAGAGTGAATGTAAAAGTCAGCACAAGTGAAGAGTCAGTCACAATGATGAAGTGGGGAAAATATGTAGGAAAGCATATATCAATAGAGACATTACAAAATCAGGCAAAGTATAAAGTGTCTGATAGGATTAGACATTTTGAACAGGGTTGAGTTTAAATATATAATCTTAGGAAGAAACAAATATGTAGTCACAAATAGGATTGACATTTGAGAGCATTGGGCAAATTTCAGGTGGATGAATATTTTGAGAATAATCTTGTGAATAGTTGATTATAAATCCACATACATGAACATGAATGAATTTAGGGAGTGAATATAAGACACATATATTTCATATTTTGAAAAATCTGGAGAGTGTATATATATATATATATATATATATATATATATATATATATATATACATATATATATATATATATACATATATATACATATACATAAAACAAACACACAGACAAAAAAGTAGCAATATATATGTCAATCAAAGTTCATTATAAAATATATACCATCCACAGATCTAAAAATATTCATTTTACTGAACATGGATTTATGTATAATGCTGTTCAACTAGCAAGCTCACCCATAGGTTGAATATTCAGTTCCAACAGGGTTTAGTAGGAGTGATCTCTTCTAACAATTTGTATCTGCCAAGTCAGCCACCTCACAAGAATGTACCTGTGGTACCAGATAGGAATCTATATGTGCATATAAGAATACAGAGAAAGGGAGACAGGAATTCACATATTTGTTAACCTTAAAAATACAAGGACAACTATTTCAACAAACAATTGACTAGATTTATAACTCCAACTCTGTATCATGCAAAAGGCAAGTCCATCTATACACCATGCCTACTCTGAACTGCTTGTATTTCTATTCTTTATGGGTTATTTTTCTCCATCATATATGGATTAGTAGTCAGAGTCTGGTAGGGTATGGGCTAGAGTCAGGTATTCAGTATTTTGAATTGAAAATAGGACACTGAATCCAATGTGTATGCAAATATATGCTACGGAAAAATCTTCCCACTCTCCTCCAGAACAATGCCTTGACATTACCTTCGCACCAAGTAAGACACAATTAGAGGAGAAGAGTTAGAAAATCTGTGAATACATATCTAGAATGGAAAATGCTCCAGATTTCACATCTTTGGAGGTGGTAGAGGAGTTTCCAAAAGTAAGAGACAGGGTAAACACTCCACAAACATGGAGCTCTGCTGGCCAAAAGACTTTTTGAGAATCTGCCTCTGAGGTTGGGCACTAGAAATATATGTTGTTGTCAGGAGCTTTAGCTTTATTTGTAGTGAAACCATCAAAGCTGGATCTGGATCTATGTGACCTGGAGGAAATGGTTACTTATTTTCAAATAAAAATGAGGCAGCAGTGATGAATTCTCTTTTTGTAGGTAAACTTTAGCCACTGAGGGCTAAGGGTCTTCCCGTGTGGACTGTGAAACCAATGGTCATCCTCAAATTTTCGTGGTGTTTCTTGCTGCTGCACTGGGAGTTTGGTATTTGCTTCATGAAATACAACGTGTTCAAATGAGACACAGTGCTGAAGGGAGTTCTGTCAGGTGTGGTTGGCAGGGTCTCCAGGAGAATGCACCAACCAGGGTTCTATTTCAAGTAGCTTGCCCCCTTGACAATAGCAACATGATACTGAACATTGCCCTGAAACCTCTCCATATAAAAATATGCCTTTACATATATGGGTGTGATGGTTGCACCATGTCAGTCACAGCCATTTGGAAGCCAATGGAAGATCCACATGGCCCCACCACAGATGTTTTATCACAAATTTGCATAACACAGCTCTAGGCCCACTACTTACCAGGCCCCAACTTACTGGCATCTCTGTTCTACACCATTTTCATAAAACCCAGTCAATCAAGGCCCTGTCTGGTATACTCATGATAATCAACAGGACATCAAAGGTCCTCCAGTGCCAGCTTGTCATCGGAATTTCTAAAATTTCATGGTAATTATCTAGCATTTTTTCACAGATGCATTTGGAGGCAATGTTGGTTTCAATTCATTCAGGAACCATTAAATGGTGAGGAAGCTAATTTCAGGGAAATCTCTGGAGCACTCTCACAGGCAAGTCTACCCAAAGAGTGGCCAAAAAGTCACATGAAGCCAGGCCCATTGAGGTCTACAAAGCGAGGTCCATGTGTGTTTTGAATCTCAATTATGCCTGCCAAGTCTTTCAGAATAAAATCATGTAATATCCTGGCTATGATTCCCAGTTTTCTGTGGTAAGCCACTCTGGGCCTTGATCCCAGGTTCCAATGGCAACTCTCATTCCTGGCCTCCTAAAATCCCAACACAATTCATGTCAATACTTCTCTGAGGTCAGTTCCAGAACTCAGTCTCTAAGGGGAATCACAGCAGAATTCAAGCCCAGGTTTACCCAGTCATCTCTTCCAACTGCCACAAAAATGACCACAATTATAACCAAAACACTCCTACATGGCCCTCATCTTCTACCATAAAGATACTCATCATAACATCAGGATGGAGGTTTTCATGAGAGGCACATCCCAAGACAGTGTCCAAAATAAGCTCCCTTGCCCCTCATTTGCCGAATGTCAGGGTGGCTTGGACACCCTTCCTGTGAACCAGGAGTGATCAAATAGGCCTGCCCTTAATACTGCTTCGCTTCTCCAATTTGAGGCTCTCTGACTGTGGGGTCTAGATTCTTTTTGTGAATTGGAGTCATGAGAAAAGCCAAGCCCCTCTGCAGAGATTTGAAGAACTCATTTCACCCAAAGGATCCCAATTCTGACATGATGGATTTCAGAAACCTAACAAAGGAAGGCAATATAATTCATGCACATTGATTGAACGTTTTTCCATTTTGGTTTAGATGCACATATGGGATCTTTCTTTACATCCATCAGGTGCTGAGAATCTAAGTCACAGCCTAAAACAGGGCAAAGGGCCTGAATCAGACACATCCTTTTCCAATGAAATTAAGCAAAGAGCCAGAGGTGATGCACATTTATTTCCATTTGAAAACTGTTTTCTTCAGGCTTAACAAAGGGGTTGCATGAGAAAAGACCTTCCTGATATTCAGGGCAACAGAACAATAGGTAAGCAAAAGGCCCAAAGCAGGGTATCTCCACCGAGACTTTCCTGGTCACACTGATATCTGAGTTTTCTGAGATGCTGGCCATTCCATTCAGGTATCCAGTACATGGCCATGTCAAAGACCTTGGATTTGGTACATATCTTGGACACATAACCATGAGCCTATTCTAGAGAGTGGCCAGAATTCAGGA
The DNA here is from genome assembly GCF_048772815.1 of Callospermophilus lateralis. NCBI lineage: Eukaryota > Metazoa > Chordata > Mammalia > Rodentia > Sciuridae > Callospermophilus > Callospermophilus lateralis. Next base: position 321,911 of record NW_027515504.1, read on the forward strand.
AGAAAACAGGGACTTAGGAAGGTATTAGGTGTTGCCCGTGCATAAGGCAACCCACACTCCATTCATAAATTGGGCAGGATGAATGCTGGGAAGCTTTATACTAGACATGACACATCCATTGCTGCATTCTCTTTTCTCATGTCTACTACCACAGGCACAGTGGGATTCACAGACATGGAAACACTCACCTCTTCAAACGACTTACCGGAAACAGTTCACTCCAAAACAAACAAACCGCCATTCCTACCTATTTTCAGAACATGAGACAAACCACAAACCCACACCCACTCCCAAAAAGGCACCTCCTTCCCCATAGGTGTATGACTAACCAGAGTGTCCTCTGACTGGTGGCCATACTCTGTTCTTCCGAAATGGCCTGTCCTCTCTCAGATCTGTTTTCCTTGGCCAACTCTGTAAAGTTGTAAGGAAAAAGTGGAGAGCCACTACCTGCTTTTTCAGGAAAGCTCCCTATTCAGAGCTCTCCAGGCATTTGGTAATCCTCACTTCAGTAGGTACCAAGAATGACTGACTCTATCTTTGGTAAATCCAAACAAGTGAGCCCACTGGGACTGGGACTGGGACTGCCTCTGGGTGCCTGGCTCCTTGGATACAAAGTTCAGAGAGTTCCATCACCAAGGAAATGAGGTATGTCACATTCTTTGGAACTGAATGAGGTCACTGCCTTGGCAAAGGTATATCTTATGATGTGCAAAAACTGAAGAAATAATAATGTACCAGTGTCGAATACAAATGAATGACAAATTACATATCATGTCCCATAGGAGTCTACTTGCATTGATGTTAGACTGGGTCAGTTACTGTAGAATAATTAGGATTTGTATGCACCATTCACTGAAGTTAGTTTTCAGTACTGGAAACAAATATGTATTTCAGGTGGATGAATATTTCTGATTATAATCTTGTGAAAAGTGGATTATAAATCCACATACATGAACATGAATGAATTTAGAGAGTGTATATTAGACACATATATTTCATATTTTGAAAAATTTGGAGAGTATATCTATATCTATATCTATATCTATATCTATATATACACACACACACACACACACACACAAACACACACACACAACACTCACAGACATTAAAAAGTACCAATATAAATGCCAATCAAAATTCATCAGTAAATATGTATCATCCACAAATGCAAAAATATTTATTTTACTGAACATGAGTTAATGTATAATGTTGTTCTACTAGGACTCTCTCCTATAGGTTGAATTTTTGTTTCCAACAGCATTTAGGAGGAGTGAACTCTTCTCACAATTTGTATCTGCCAAGACAGCCACCTCACAAAAATGTACGTGTGATACCTGGTAGGATTCTATATATGCATATAAATATACATGTGTGAATCGGCTACAGAAAAGGGAAACAAGAATTCACATATTTCTTAAGTTTAAAAACACATGGAGAATATTTCAATTAAAATTTGACTAGATTTATAACTCCTACCTTATATAATGCAAATGTCAAGTCCAACAATACAACATGTCTCCTCTGAAGTGCTTGTATTTCTAATGTGTTGGGTTAATTTTCTCCATTATATTAGGATGAATAGTCTGAGTCTACTAGGTATGGGTTAGTGTCAGAGATTCAGTATTTCGAATGGAAAATTGGAAAATGAATCCAATGTGTATGTAAATATATGCTGCACAAATATCCTCCTGCTCTCATCCAGAACAATGCCTTGACATTACCTTCACCCAAGTAAGACACAATTAGAGGAGAAGAGTAACAAAATCAGTGAATACATATCTGGAATGGAAAATGCTCAGGAGTTCACAACCTTGGAGGTGGTAAAGCAGTTTCCAAAACTAAGGGACAGGGTAAACACTCCACAAACATGGAGCTCTGCTGGCCTAAAAATTTTTTGAGAAACTGCCACTGAGTTTTGCACTTGAAATATATGTTGTTTTCAGGAGATTTGGCTTCCTTTGTAGTGAGACCATCAAAGCTGGGTCTGCATCTATGTGACCTGGAGGACATGGTTACTTATTTCCAATGAACTCGATGAAGCAGTGCTGAATCCTCTCTTTGTAGGTAAACTGAGGCCACTGGGGACTAAGTGTCTCCCCGTGTGGACTGTGAAGCCATTTGGTCCTATTCCACTTTTTGTGGTGTTTTTGCTGCTGCACTGTGAGTTTGGTATTTGTTTCACGAAATACTAGGAGCTAAACTGGGATACAGTGCTGGAGGGAGTTCTGTCACGTGTGGTGGGTCAGGGTCTGCAAGAGAATGCACCAACTAGGCTCCTATCTCTCACAGCTTGCCCCATTGCCCCCTTGTCCATATCAACATGATTCTTAATTTTCCTCTGAAAACTCTCCATATAACAAGATGCCTTTACATATAAGGGTCTGTTGGCTGCACCATGTCAGTTACAAGCCATTTGGAATCCAATGGTAGATCCACATGGCCCTACCACGGATGTTTTATCAAACACCTCCCCACCACTGCTCTAGACCCACTACTCAGCAGGCTCCAACTTACTGGCATCTCTGTTCTACACCATTTTAATGAAACTCAGTAAGTCAAGGCACTGTCTGGTATAATCATGATCAGCAACAGGACATCCAATGTTTCTCCAGTGCCACCTGGTCATAGGAATTTCAAAAATTTCATGGTATTTATCTAGCCATTTTTCAAGCATGAAGTTGGAGGCACTGTGGATTTCAGTTCATTCAGCAAACACTAAATGGTGAGGAAGCTCATTTCAATGAAATCTCTGGAGAACTCTCACAGGCACGGCTTCCCAAAGAGTGGACAAACGGTCACATTAGGCCAGGCCCATTGAGGTCTACAATGTGAGGTCCATGTGTGTTTTGACTCTCAACTATGGCTGCCATTTCTTTAAGAATAAAATCATGTGATATCCTTGCTGAGATTTCCAGTCCTCTGTTGAAATTAACCCGGGGCCTAGGTCTCAGTTTCCAAGAGCGACTTTCATGCGTGGCCTCTTAAAATCCCAACAAAATTCATGGCAATGCTTCTCTGAGTTCAGTTCCAAAACCCAGTCTCTAAGGGGAATCACACCAGAGTTCAAGCCCACGTGTACCCAGTCATTTTTTCCAATGCCACACAAATGACCAAAATCAAAACCAAAACACTCCCACATGGCCCTCATCTTATTCCATATAGTCAATCATCTTAACCTCTGGCTGGAGGTTTCCATGAGGGGCGCAGCCCAAGACAGTGTCCAAAATCAGCTCCTTTGCCCCTCATTTGCCTAAAGTCAGGGTAGCCTGGACACCGTTTCTGTGAACCAGGAGTGAACAAATAAGCCTGCCTTTAATACTTCTTTGTTTCTCCAATTTCAGGCCTACTGATTTTAGTTATCAATTCTTTAGGTGATTTAGAGTCATGCGAAAATACAAGCACCTCTGCAGGGCTTTGAAGAACTCATTTGACCCAAAGAATCCCTATTCTCATTTGATGGAGTGCAGGAACCTAACAGAGGAAGGCAAGAGACTTCATCCACAATGAATGATATTTTTTGCCATTTTGGTTTTGGAAGCTCACATGGGATCATTCTTAAGATCCATCAGGTGCTGAGAATCTAAGTCACAGCCACACACAGGTCCAAAGGCTGATAAAGACACATCTCTTTCCAAAGCAATTAAGCAAAGAGCCACAGGTGAGGCCCATTCATTTCCATTTCAAAACTGTTTTCTTCAGGCTTCACAAAGGGGTGGCCTGAGGCAAAGACCTTCCTGACATTCAGTGCAACACAACAATAAGTAAGCAAAAGGCCCAAAGCAGGGTTTCTGCACTGAGACTTTCCTGGTCACACTGATATCTGAGTTTTCTGAGATGCTCGCCATTCTCTTCAGCTATCCAGTACATGGCCATGTCACAGAGCTTGGCGGTGGTACATATTTTGGACACAAATCCATGAGCCTATTCTGGAGAGTGGCCAGAATTCAGGAAGAAAACAACAACTTAGAAAGATAGCAGGTGTTGCACATCGATAAGACAAGCTGCAGTCCATTCATATATTGGGCAGGATGAATTAAGGGAAGATTTATACTAGACTGGACACATCCATTAATGCATTCTCTTTTCTAATGTCTACAACAACAGACACAGTGGGATACACAGAAACAGAAACACTCGCCGTGTCAAATGACTTACTAGAAACTGTCCACTCCAAACCAAACAAACCGCCTTTCCTATCTATTCTCAGAACATGAGACAAAACAACAAACCCACACCCACTCCCACAAAGGCACCTCCTTGCCCCAAGTAGGTCTGTGACTATCCGGAGTGTCCTCTGACTGGTGGGCCATACAATGTTCCCCCAAAATGGCCTGTCTTCTCTCAGACCTTCTTTCCTTGACCAACTCTGTGAAGATGTCAGGAAAAAGTCGTTAGCCACTACCTGTTTTCTCAGGAAAGGTCCATCTTCAGAGCTCTCCTGGCATTTGGCCATCCTCACATCATTAGGTAGCAAGAAAACTGACTCTGTCCTTGGTAAATCCAAACAAGTGAGCCCACTGGGACTGGGACTGGGACTGCCTCTGGGTGCCTGGCTTCTTGGATAGCAAGTTCAGAGAGTTCCATCACCAAGGAAATGAGGTATGTCACATTCTTTGGAACTGAATGAGGTCACTGCCTTGGCAACCACTTTGTCCTAACAGTTGCTTCCAAGGGTAACATAAGATGGAGTTTGCCCCTACTTCCTGTGACACTTTCATAAGGTAGAATGTATATCAACCATTGGCACCCGGGAACAGCTCTCCACTCAGGCCTGGTTTGGTCCATCTTCTCTACAATAAGAAGAGAGAGATTCAGATTCAGACACATCCCTTCATCCTGACCAGGTTGTTTGCCATGGAATATGACTTTTGCTCTCTCAGGTGCTTCATACCTGCCTACAACTTCTCCAGGTATCATTTGTGCATGGACATTTGAGGTTCTCATCAGGTGGAAGGTCCCCAACTTTCCTGTATTGTAAGAACCACTCTGACAGCTCTTTTGTCCATTTTGGTTTTGGATGCACACATGGGATTTTTCTTTAGACCCATCATGTGCTGTGAATCTAAGCCACAGCCTCACAAAGGGCTGAGAGGCTGATTCAGAAACATCCATTTCCAAAGCAATTAAGCAAAGAGGCACAGGTAATGACCATTCTTTTCCATTTGAAAACTATTTTCTGCAGGCTTCACAAAGTGTGGCCTGAGGCAAAGACCTTCCTGACATTCAGGGCAACAGAATAGGTAAGCAAAAGGCCCAAAGCAGGGTTTCTCCACTGAGACTTTCTTGGGCATACTGATATCTGAGTTTTCTGAGATACTCACCATTCCCATCAGCTATCCAGTACATGGCCATGTCACAGAGATGGAGGTGGTACATATCTTGGACACAAAATCATGAGCGTATTCTGGAGAGTGTCCAGAATTCAGGAAGAAAACAGGAATTTAGAAAGATGGCAGGAGTTGCCCATCCATACGGCAACCTGCAGTCCATTCAGAAATTGCACAGGATGAATGCTTTGAAGCTTTCTCGTAGATAGGACACATCCATTGATGCATTCTCTTTTCTAATGTCTACAATCACGGACACAGTATGATATATAGACACAGAAACACTCACCTTGTCAAAGGACTTACTAGACACAGTCCACTCCAAAACAAACAAACCAGCTTTCCTAACTATTCTCAGAACATGAGACAAAACCACAAACTCACACTCACACCCAAAAAGTCACCTCCTTTCCCCAAGTAGGTCTGTGACTATCCGGAGTGTCCTCTGACTTGTGGGCCATGCTATGTTCCCCCAAAATGGCGTGTCCTGTCTCCAATCTGGTCTCTTTGGCCAACTCTGTGAAGTTGTCAGGAGCCCATGGTGAGAAACTACCTGCTTTCTCTGGAAAGGCCAGTCTTCATAGTTTCCAGGCATTTGGCTGTCCTCACATCAGTAGGTACAAAGAAAGAGTAACTCTGTCTTGTTAAATCCAAACAAGTTAGCCCACTGGGACATGGAGTGGGTTTGACTCTGTGTGCCTGGTTTCCTGGATCCCAAGATCACAGACTTTCATTACCAAAACTGTAAGGTGATGTCACTTTCTTCAAGATCTGAATGAAGTCACTGCCTTGAAACCACTTTGTTTTAACAGTTGCTTACATGGTTCCCAAAAGATGGAGGCTGCCTCTACTTGCTGTGACTCATTCATATGTTAGAATGGTATATCAACCATAGGCACCGGGGAACAGCTCTCCACACAGGCATGGTTTGGTCCATCTTCTCTACATTAGGAAGAGAGAGGCTAATTCAGACACATCCCATCAACCTGACCAGGTTGTTTGCCATGGAAGATGACTTTTGCTCTCTCATGTCCTTCATAGCTGCCTACATCTTCTCCAAGGATCATTTCAGCATGGACCTTTTAGGTTTTCAGCAGCTGGAAGATCGCCTATATTCCTGTATTGTAAGACCAACTCTGTCCCTGCTCTTCTGTAAAATTAAATTGAGGGAAAAGTGTATGGTTAGGGTTAATAACATGTTCAATTTGGGTTAGGAATCATTCTCTGGAATGAATATTTGTATTAGGAACCTGCGATATTTATAAGAATATATAGGTGAAATATAAGTATGAAAACAGAAATCTAGGTATGTTTTGAAGCCCAGAAGGGCATTGGGCCCTTGATTGGGATACTTAGCATTGATTTATGTCCTGCACAGTTGTCTCAGTTAAATCAATATACTATGGCATAGGACCTTCTAATTTGGATGATTGAATGTGGAAGAGAACATCCAGTCAAAAAGGGATATTCGGTAGGATTAGGAAAATAGTCGGTAGGTTTAGATAAAAGAGTGAGTATAGGATTTGGACCAAAAGTTCTTTAGCAATAGGGTTTCAGGTAGAGAGTGAATGTAAATGTCAGCACATGTGAAGAGTCAGTCACAATGATGAACTGGGTAAAATATGTAGGAAAGCAATATTTTGAAGACGTATAAATTAATTGGGGGTACAAATAGGTGTACCTTGTGCCTATGAATACAGAGATAATGCATGAATAGACCATACTGTGAATAAATAATATAACTGTTTTGAACTTTAAATAATGGATTGAATTGATTTCTGAAAATATAGAGGAAACCTAATATTGATATATAATCATCCATTCCAAACAGTTATGCATCTAATGGTGATATTAGATTTATGGTTTATCATGAAAAGTGTGTGAGTTTTGCTTCAAAACTGATTATGAAATTAAAAAAAAATGTGTTTGCAGAGAAGTCTCATGAAAAGACCAGTCAAGAAACCGGGAGGAATACATGTGTTCTGAAGCAGGAAATGATTAAAAGTGAAAAAATACCTATAAAGTTGTGAACTTGTGGATGAAATATATATCCTATGATGTGCAAAAACTGCAGAAATATTAATGTAGCATGTTGAATATAAATGAACGTCAAAATACACATCATGTCCCATAGGAATCTACTTGCATTGATGTTAAACTGGGTCAGATACTGTAGAATTATTAGGATTTGTATGCACCATTCACAGAAGTGAGTTGTCAGTACAAGGAAACAAATATGTATTTCAGGTGGATGAATATTTCCAATAATAATCTTGAGAAAAGTTGATTATATTTCCTCATGCATGAACATGAATGAATGTATGAATGTAGAGAGTGTATATAAGACACATATATTTCATGTTTTGATAAATCAGGAGTGTATATATATATATATATATATATATATATATAGTATATATATATATATATATATATATATATATATATATATATATCAAAAAAACACACAGAGAAACATAAAAAAGTAGCAATATATGCCAAATGAAATTTATAATGAAATATATAACATCTACTGATGCAAAAATATATACTTTACTGAACATGGAATTATGTATAATGTTGTTGTACTAGGAAGCTCACCCATAGGTTGAATTTTTAGTTCCAAGAGCGTTTAAGAGGGGTAGTCTCTTCACACAATTTATATCTGCCGAGTCAGCAACCTCACAAAAATGTACGTGTGATACCAGGTAGGATTCTATATGTACATATAAAAATACATGTGCTGTATAGGCTACAGAGAAAGGGAGGCAGGGATTCACATATTTGTTAATTTTAAAAACACATGAAAAACTATTCCAAATAAAAATTCACTAGATTTATAACACCTACCATTTATTATGCAAAAGAAAAGTTCAAAAATACACCATGCCTCCTCTGACCTGCTTGTATTTCTGTTCTATTTGGGTTATTTTTCTCCATCATATTAGGATTAGTAGTCAGAGTCTAGTAGGGTATGTGTTAGTGTCAGGGATTCAGTATTTTGAATGGAAAATAGGAAAAAGAATCCAATGTCTATCAAATATGTGCTACACAAAATATTTTCCCTCTCTCATCCAGAACAATGCCTTGACATTACCTTCGCCCCAAGTAAGACACAATTAGTGGAGAAGAGTTATAAAATCTGTGAATATATAACTGGAATGGAAAATGCTCAGGAGTTCACAACCTTGGATGTGGTAGAGAAGTTTCCATAAGTAAGGGACAGGTTAAAAACTCCACAAACATGGAGCTCTGCTGGCCTAAAGGACTTCTTGATAAACTGCCTCTGAGGTTGGGCACTTGAAATATATGTTGTTTTCAGGAGCTTTAGCTTCCTTTGTCGTGAGACCATCAAAGCTGGGTCTGATTCTATGTGACCTGGAGGACATGGTTTCTTATTTTCTAATGAACATGAGGCAGCAGTGGTGAATTCTCTCTTTTAAGTAAAATGTGACCAGTGCGTGCTAAGTCTCTCCCCATCTGGGCTGTGAAGCCATTAGGTCATCCTCCACTTTTTCATGGTTTTTCTTTCTCCTGCATTGGGAGTTTGGTATTTGTTTCACGAAATACAAGGAGTTCAAAAGGGACACAGTGCTGGATGGAGTTCTGCCACATGTGGTGGGTCAGGGTCTGCAGGAGAATGCACCAACCAGGCTTCTATTCCACATAGCTTTTTCCCTTGTCTATTGCAACCTGATTCTTAACATTGCCATGAAACCTCTCCATATAACAAGACGCCCTTACATATTAGTGTCTGATGGTCTCACCATGTCTGTCACAAGCCATTTGGAAGCCAATGGCAAATCCATATGGCCACATCAGAGATGTATTATGACACACATACACACCACTGCTCTAGGCACACTACTCAGCAGGCACCAACTTACTGGCATGTCTGTTCTAGATCATTTTCATGAAACACAGTCAATCAAGGCACTGTCTAGTATACTCATAATAAACAACAGGACATCCAAAGGTCCTCCAGAGACATGTTGTATAGTTGGACTTGACATTTGCATTATATAAGGTAGGAGTTATAAATCTAGTCAAATTTTAATTGAAATATTCTCCATGTGTTTTTAAACTTAAGAAATATGTGAATTCTTGTTTCCCTTTTCTGTAGCCGATTCACACATGTATATTTATATGCATATATACAATCCTACCAGGTATCACACGTACATTTTTGTGAGATGGCTGTCTTGGCAGATACAAATTGTGAGAAGAGTTCACTCCTCCTAAATGCTGTTGGAAACAAAAATTCAACCTATAGGAGAGAGTCCTAGTAGAACAACATTATACATTAACTCATGTTCAGTAAAATAAATATTTTTGCATTTGTGGATGATACATATTTACTGATGAATTTCGATTGGCATTTATATTGGTACTTTTTAATGTCTGTGAGTGTTGTGTGTGTGTGTGTGTGTGTGTATATATATATATATATATAGATATAGATATACATATAGATTTACTCTCCAACTTTTTCAAAATATGAAATATATGTGTCTAATATACACACTCTAAATTCATTCAGGTTCATGTATGTGGATTTATAATCAACTTTTCAAAAGATTATAATCAGAAATAATCATCCACCTGAAATACATATTTGTTTCCTAGTACTGAAAACTAACTTCAGTGAATGGTGCATACAAATCCTAATTATTCTACAGTAACTGACCCAGTCTAACATCAATGCAAGTAGACTCCTATGGGACATGATATGTAATTTGTCATTCATTTGTATTCGACACTGGTACATTATTGTTTCTTCAGTTTTTGCACATCACAGGATATACATTTCATCCACAAGTTCACAAATTAATAAGCATTTGTTTCAACTTTAATCATCTTGCTTCAGAACACATGTATTGTCAGGGTTTCTTGACTGGTCTTTTCATGAGACTTCTTTCCAAACACATTATTTTGAATTTCCATAATCATTTTGAAGCAAAACTCACACACTCTTCATAATAAACCAAAACACTAATTTTTCCATTAGATATATACCTGGTTGGAATGAATGATTGCATATCAATATATGATTTCCTTTAATTTTTCAGATATCAGTTAATTCATTATTTAAAGTTCAAAAAAGTTATATTATTTATTCACAGTATGGTCTATTCATGCTTTTCCTCTATGTTCCTAGAAACAGGGTACACCTCTTTGTACCCCCGATTCTCATTTTACATCTTCAATATATTGCTCCCAGAAATGGTGAAAGAAATACTCGTGTCACCTCATTATCACAGTAATATTCTGGACAAAAAATGGAAAGGTCACACTTATGATTGTACCAAAGCCTAAATGGAAAGTGAACATGGATTTCTAAAAACATCCATGTCCAGGTTGCCTAATGCTGTCAATTGTCAATCCTATTGGTGACTACATATTTGTTTTTTTCCTAATTTATATATTCAAACTCAACCCTGTTGAAAATGTCTAATTCTATCACTCACTTTATACTTTGCCTGATTTCGTAATGTTTCTATTGATATCTGCTTTTCTACATATTTTCCCCAGTTCAACATAGTGACTGACTCTTCATATGTGCTGACATTTACATTCACTCAACAACCGAAAGTCTATTGCTAAAGAACTTTTGGTCCAAATCCTACACTCACTCTTCTTCCTAAACCTACCGACTATCTTCTTAATCCTACTGAATAACCCTTTTTGACTGGATGTTCTCTTCTAAATTCAATCATCCAATGTACAAGGTCCTATGCCATTGTATATCGAATTATCTGAGGCATCTTTGCAGAACATCATTCAAAGCTAAGTATCCCAATCAAGGGCAAAACCTTTCTGGGCTTCAAATCATACCTAGATTTCTGTTTTCCTACTTATATTTCACCTCTATATTCTTGTAAATATTGCAGGTTCCCAATACCATTATTCATCACACAGAATCACTCGTAACCCAAATCAAACCTGTTTTTAACCCCAAGTATACACTGTTCCCTCAATCATTTTACAGAAGAGCAGGGACAGAGTGGTTCTTACAATACAGGAAAGTTGGGGACCTTCAACCTGATGAGAACCTCAAATGTCCATGCACAAATGATACCTGGAGAAGTTGTAGGCAGGTATGAAGCACCTGAGAGAGCAAAAGTCATCTTCTATGGCAAACAACCTGGTCAGGATGAAGGGATGTGTCTGAATCTGCCTCTCTCTCTTCTTATTGTACAGAAGATGGACCAAACCAGGGCTGAGTGGAGAGCTGTTCTCGGGTGCCAATGGTGATATACATTCTACCTTATGAAAGTGTCACAGGAAGTAGGGGCAACCTCCATCTCATGTTACCCTTGGAAGCAACTGTTAGGACAAAGTGGTTGCCAAGGCAGTGACCTCATTCAGTTCCAAAGAATGTGACATACCTCATTTCCTTGGTGATGGAACTCTCTGAACTTGGTATCCAAGAAGCCAGGCACCCAGAGGCAGTCCCAGTCCCAGTCCCAGTGGGCTCACTTGTTTGGATTTACCAAGGACAGAGTCAGTTTTCTTGGTACCTAATGATGTGAGGATGGCCAAATGCCAGGAGAGCTCTGAAGATGGACCTTTCCTGAGAAAACAGGTAGTGGCTAACCACTTTTTCCTGACATCTTCACAGAGTTGGTCAAGGAAACAAGATCTGAGAGAAGACAGGCCATTTTGGGGGAATATAGTATGGCCCACCAGTCAGAGGACACTCCGGATAGTCACAGACCTACTTGGGGGAAGAAGGTGCCTTTGTGGGTGTGGGTGTGGGTTTGTTGTTTTGTCTCATGTTCTGAGAATAGATAGAAAAGGTGGTTTGTTTGGTTTGGAGTGGACAGTTTCTAGTAAGTCATTTGACACGGCGAGTGTTTCTCTTTCTGTGTATCCCACTGTGTCCGTTGTTGTAGACTTTAGAAAAGAGAATGCATTAATGGATGTGTCCTGTCTAGTATAAATCTTCCCATGCCCAATATATGAATGGACTGCAGCTTGTCTTATCGATGTGCAACACCTGCTATCTTTCTAAGTTGTAGTTTTCTTCCTGAATTCTGGCCACTCACCAGAATAGGCTCATGGATTTGTGTCCAAAATATGTACCACCTCCAAGCTCTGTGACATGGCCATGTACTGGATAGCTGAAGAGAATGGCGAGCATCTCAGAAAACTCAGATATCAGTGTGACCAGGAAAGTCTCAGTGCAGAAACCCTGCTTTGGGCCTTTTGCTTACTTATTGTTGTGTTGCACTGAATGTCAGGAAGGTCTTTGCCTCAGGCCACCCCTTTGTGAAGCCTGAAGAAAACAGTTTTCAAATGGAAATGAATGGGCCTCACCTGTGGCTCTTTGCTTAATTGCTTTGGAAAGGGATGTGTCTTTATCAGACTCTTGGGCCTGTGTGTGGCTGTGACTTAGATTCTCAGCACCTGATGGATCTTAAGAATGATCCCATGTGAGCTTCCAAAACCAAAATGGCAAAAAATATCATTCATTGTGGATGAAGTCTCTTGCCTTCCTCTGTTAGGTTCCTGCACTCCATCAAATGACAGTAGGGATTCTTTGGTTCAAATGAGTTCTTCAAAGCCCTGCAGAGGTGCTTCTGTTTTCGCATGACTCTAAATCACCTAAAGAATCGATACCTAAAATCAGTAGGCCTCAAATTGGAGGAACAAAGAAGTATTAACGGCAGGCTTATTTGTTCACTCCTGGTTCACAGAAACGGTGTCCAGGCTACCCTGACTTTAGGCAAATGAGGGGCAAACGAGCTGATTTTGGACACTGTCTTGGGCTGCGCCCCTCATGGAAACCTCCAGCCAGAGGTTAAGATGATTGACTATATGGAATAAGATGAAGGCCATGTGGGAGTGTTTTGGTTTTAATTTTGGTCATTTGTGTTGCATTGGAAAGAATGACTGGGTCCACGTGAGCTTGAACTCTGGTGTGATTCCCCTTAGAGACTGGGTTTTGGAACTGAACTCAGAGAAGCATTGCCATGAATTTTGTTGGGATTTTAAGAGGCCACGCATGAAAGTCGCTCTTGGAAACTGAGACCTAGGCCCCGGGTGGATTTCCACAGAGGCCTGGGAATCTCAGCAAGGATATCACATGATTTTATTCTTAAAGAAATGGCAGCCATAGTTGAGAGTCAAAACACACATGGACCTCACATTGTAGACCTCAATGGGCCTGGCCTAATGTGACCTTTTGTCCACTCTTTGGGAAGCCGTGCCTGTGAGAGTTCTCCAGAGATTTCATTGAAATGAGCTTCCTCACCATTTAATGTTTGCTGAATGAACTGAAACCCAAGTGCCTCCAACTTCATGTTTGAAAAATGGCTAGATAAATACCATGAAATTTTTGAAATTAATATGACCAGGTGGCACTGGAGAAACATTGGATGTCCTGTTGCTCATCATGAGTATACCAGACAGTGCCTTGATTTACTGAGTTTCATGAAAATGGTGTAGAACAGAGATGCCAGAAAGTTGGAGCCTGCTGAGTAGTGGGTCTAGAGCAGTGGTGGGGAGGTGTTTGATAAAACATCCGTGGTAGGGCCATGTGGATCTACCATTGAATTCCAAATGGCTTGTAACTTACATGATGCAGCCAGCAGACCCTTATATGTAAAGGCATCTTGTTATATGGAGAGTTTTCAGAGGAAAATTAAGAATCAGGTTGATATGGACAAGGGGGCAATGGGGCAAGCTGTGAGAGATAGGAGAATAGTTGGTGCATTCTCTTGCAGACCCTGACCCACCACACGTGACAGAACTCCCTCCAGCACTGTGTCCCAGTTTAGCTCCTAGTATTTCGTGAAACAAATACCAAACTCACAGTGCAGCAGCAAAAACACCACAAATTGGAGGAGGACCAAAAGGCATCACAGTCCACACGGGGAGACACTTAGTCCCCAGTGGCCTCAGTTTACCTACAAAGAGAGGATTCAGCACTGCTTCATCTTGTTCATTGGAAAATAAGAAACTATGTCCTCCAGGTCACATAGATGCAGACCCAGCTTTGATGGTCTCACTACAGAGGAATCCAAATCTCCCGAAAACAACATATATTTCAAGTGTGGAAGCTCAGAGGCAGTTTCTCAAAAAGTTTTTAGGCCAGCAGAGCTCCATGTTTGTGGAGTGTTTACCGTGTCCCTTAGTTTTTGAAACTCCTCTACCACCTCCAAGGTTGTGAACTCCTGAGTATTTTCCATTCCAGATATGTATTCACTGATTTTGTAACTCTTCTCCTCTAATTGTGTCTTACTTGGGGTGAAGGTAATGTCAAGGCATTGTTCTGGATGAGAGCGGGAGGATATTTGTGCAGCATATATTTACATACACATTGGATTCATTTTCCAATTTTTCATTCGAAATACTGAATCCCTGACACTAACCCATACCTAGTAGTCTCAGACTATTCATCCTAATATAATGGAGAAAATTAACCCAACACAATGGAAATACAAGCACTTCAGAGGAGACATGTTGTATAGTTGGACTTGACATTTGCATTATATAAGGTAGGAGTTATAAATCTAGTCAAATTTTAATTGAAATATTCTCCATGTGTTTTTAAACTTAACAAATATGTGAATTCTTGTTTCCCTTTTCTGTAGCCTATTCACACATGTATATTTATATGCATATATAGAATCCTACCAGGTATCACACGTACATTTTTGTGAGGTGGCTGTCTTGGCAGGTACAAATTGTGAGAAGAGTTCACTCCTCCTAAATGCTGTTGGAAATGAAAATTCAACCTGTAGGAGAGCGTCCTAGTAGAACAACATTATACATTAACTCATGTTCAGTAAAATAAATATTTTTGCATTTGTGGATGATACATATTTACTGATGAATTTCGATTGGCATTTATATTGGTACTTTTTAATGTCTGTGAGTGTTGTGTTTGTGTGTGTGTGTGTGTGTGTGTGTGTATATATGGATATAGATATAGATATAGATATACTCTCCAAATTTTTCAAAATATGAAATATATGTGTCTAATATACACTCTCTAAATTCATTCATGTTCATGTATGTGGATTTATAATCCACTTTTCACAAGATTATAATCAGAAATATTCATCCACCTGAAATACATATTTGTTTCCTAGTACTGAAAACTAACTTCAGTGAATGGTGCATACAAATCCTAATTATTCTACAGTAACTGACCCAGTGTAACATCAATGCAAGTAGACTCCTATGGGACATGATATGTAATTTGTCATTCATTTGTATTCGACACTGGTACATTATTGTTTCTTCAGTTTTTGCACATCACAGGATATACATTTCATCCACAAGTTCACAAATTAATAAGCATTTGTTTCAACTTTCACCACTTCTTGCTTCAGAACACATGTATTGTCAGGGTTTCTTGACTGGTCTTTTCATGAGACTTTTTTCCAAACACATTATTTTGAATTTCCATAATCATTTTGAAGCAAAACTCACACACTCTTCATGATAAACCAAAACACTAATATTTCCATTACATATATACCTGGTTGGAATGAATGATTGTATATCAATATACGATATCCTTTAATTTTTCAGATATCAGTTCAATTCATTATTTAAAGTTCAAAAAAGTTATATTATTTATTCACAGTATGGTCTATTCATGCTTTTTCTCTATGTTCCTAGAAACAGGGTACACCTCTTTGTACCCCCGATTCTCATTTTACATCTTCAATATATTGCTCCCAGAAATGGTGAAAGAAATACTCATGTCACCTCATTATCACAGTAATATTCTGGACAAAAAATGGAAAGGTCACACTTATGATTGTACCAAAGCCTAAATGGAAAGTGAACATGGATTTCTAAAAACATCCATGTCCAGGTTGCCTAATGCTGTCAATTGTCAATCCTATTGGTGACTACATATTTGTTTTTTTCCTAATTTATATATTCAAACTCAACCCTGTTGAAAATGTCTAATTCTATCACTCACTTTATACTTTGCCTGATTTCGTAATGTTTCTATTGATATCTGCTTTTCTACATATTTTCCCCAGTTCAACATAGTGACTGACTCTTCATATGTGCTGACATTTACATTCACTCAACAACCGAAAGTCTATTGCTAAAGAACTTTTGGTCCAAATCCTATACTCACTCTTCTTCCTAAACCTACAGACTATCTTCCTAATCCTACTGAATATCCCTTTTTGACTGGATGTTTTCTTCTAAATTCAATCATCCAATGTACAAGGTCCTATGCCATTGTATATCGAATTATCTGAGGCATCTTTGCAGAACATCATTCAAAGCTAAGTATCCCAATCAAGGGCAAAACCCTTTTGGGCTTCAAATCATACCTAGATTTCTGTTTTCCTACTTATATTTCACCTCTATATTCTTGTAAATATTGCAGGTTCCCAATACCATTATTCATCACACAGAATCACTCGTAACCCAAATCAAACCTGTTTTTAACCCCAAGTATACACTGTTCCCTCAATCATTTTACAGAAGAGCAGGGACAGAGTGGTTCTTACAATACAGGAAAGTTGGGGACCTTCCACCTGATGAGAACCTCAAATGTCCATGCACAAATGATACCTGGAGAAGTTGTAGGCAGGTATGAAGCACCTGAGAGAGCAAAAGTCATCTTCCATGGCAAACAACCTGGTCAGGATGAAGGGATGTGTCTGAATCTGCCTCTCTCTCTTCTTATTGTACAGAAGATGGACCAAACCAGGGCTGAGTGGAGAGCTGTTCTCGGGTGCCAATGGTGATATTCATTCTACCTTATGAAGGTGTCACAGGAAGTAGTGGCAACCTACATCTTTTGTTACCCTTGGAAGCAACTGTTAGGACAAAGTGGTTGCCAAGGCAGTGACCTCATTCAGTTCCAAAGAATGTGACATACCTCATTTCCTTGGTGATGGAACTCTCTGAACTTGGTATCCAAGAAGCCAGGCACCCAGAGGCAGTCCCAGTCCCAGTCACAGTGGGCTCACTTGTTTGGATTTACCAAGGACAGTGTCAGTTTTCTTGGTACCTAATGATGTGAGGATGGCCAAATGCCAGGAGAGCTCTGAAGATGGACATTTCCTGAGAAAACAGGTAGTGGCTAACCACTTTTTCCTGACATCTTCACAGAGTTGGTCAAGGAAACAAGATCTGAGAGAAGACAGGCCATTTCATGAGAACATAGTATGGCCCTCCAGTCAGAGGACACTCCGGATAGTCACAGACCTATTTGGGGGAAGGAGGTGCCTTTGTGGGAGTGGGTGTGGGTTTGTTGTTTTGTCTCATGTTCTGAGAATAGATAGGAAAGGCGGTTTGTTTGGTTTGGAGTGGACAGTATCTCGTAAGTCATTTGACACGGCGAGTGTTTCTGTTTCTGTGTATCCCACTGTGTCCGTTGTTGTAGACATTAGAAAAGAGAATGCATTAATGGATGTGTCCTGTCTAGTATAAATCTTCCCATAATTCATCCTGCCCAATATGTGAATGGACTGCAGCTTGTCTTATCGATGTGCAACACCTGCTATCTTTCTAAGTTGTTGTTTTATTCCTGAATTCTGGCCACTCTCCAGAATAGGCTCATTTATTTGTGTCCAAAATATGTACCACCTCCAAGCTCTGTGACATGGCCATGTACTGGATATCTGAAGAGAATGGCGAGCATCTCAGAAAACTCAGATATCAGTGTGACCAGGAAAGTCTCAGTGCAGAAACCCTGCTTTGGGCCTTTTGCTTACTTATTGTTGTGTTGCACTGAATGTCAGGAAGGACTTTGCCTCAGGCCACCCCTTTGTGAAGCCTGAAGAAAACAGTTTTCAAATGGAAATGAATGGGCCTCACCTGTGGCTCTTTGCTTAATTGCTTTGGAAAGGGATGTGTCTTTATCAGCATCTTGGAACTGTGTGTGGCTGTGACTTAGATTCTCAGCACCTGATGGATCTTAAGAATGATCCCATGTGAGCTTCCAAAACCAAAATGGCAAAAAATATCATTCATTGTGGATGAAGTCTCTTGCCTTCCTCTGTTAGGTTCCTGCACTCCATCAAATGACAATAGGGATTCTTTGGGTCAAATGAGTTCTTCAAAGCCCTGCAGAGGTGCTTGTGTTTTCGCATGACTCTAAATCACCTAAAGAATCGATACCTAAAATCAGTAGGCCTCAAATTGGAGAAACACAGAAGTATTAATGGCAGGCTTATTTGTTCACTCCTGGTTCACAGAAACGGTGTCCAGGCTACCCTGACTTTAGGCAAATGAGGGGCAAACGAGCTGATTTTGGACACTCTCTTGGGCTACGCCCCTCATGGAAACCTCCAGCCAGAGGTTAAGATGATTGACTATATGGAATAAGATGAGGGCCATGTGGGAGTGTTTTGGTTTTAATTTTGGTCATTTGTGTGGCATTGGAAAAAATGACTGGGTCCACGTGGGCTTGAACTCTGGTGTGATTCCCCTTAGAGACTTGGTTTTGGAACTGAACTCAGAGAAGCATTGCCATGAATTTTGTTGGGATTTTAAGAGGCCACGCATGAAAGTCGCTCTTGGAAACTGAGACCTAGGCCCTGGGTGGATTTCCACAGAGGCCTGGGAATCTCAGCAAGGATATCACATGATTTTATTCTTAAAGAAATGGCAGCCATAGTTGAGAGTCAAAACACACATGGACCTCACATTGTAGACCTCAATGGGCCTGGCCTAATGTGACCTTTTGTCCACTCTTTGGGAAGCCGTGCCTGTGAGCGTTCTCCAGAGATTTCATTGAAATGAGCTTCCTCACCATTTAATGTTTGCTGAATGAACTGAAACCCACAGTGCCTCCAACTTCATGCTTGAAAAATGGCTAGATAAATACCATGAAATTTTTGAAATTCCTATGACCAGGTGACACTGGAGAAACATTGGATGTCCTGTTGCTCATCATGAGTATACCAGACAGTGCCTTGATTTACTGAGTTTCATGAAAATGGTGTAGAACAGAGATGCCAGTAAGTTGGAGCCTGCTGAGTAGTGGGTCTAGAGCAGTGGTGGGGAGGTGTTTGATAAAACATCCGTGGTAGGGCCATGTGGATCTACCTTTGGATTCCAAATGGCTTGTAACTGACATGGTGAAGCCAGCAGACCCTTATATGTAAAGGCATCTTGTTATATGGAGAGTTTTCAGAGGAAAATTAAGAATCAGGTTGATATGGACAAGGGGGCAATGGGGCAAGCTGTGAGAGATAGGAGCCTAGTTGGTGCATTCTCTTGCAGACCCTGACCCACCACACGTGACAGAACTCCCTCCAGCACTGTGTCCCAGTTTAGCTCCTAGTATTTCGTGAAACAAATACCAAACTCACAGTGCAGCAGCAAAAACACCACCAACAGTGGAAGAGGACAAAATGGCATCACAGTCCACACGGGGAGACACTTAGTCCCCAGTGGCCTCAGTTTACCTACAAAGAGAGGATTCAGCACTGCTTCATCTTGTTCATTGGAAAATAAGAAACCATGTCCTCCATGTCACATAGATGCAGACCCAGCTTTGATGGTCTCACTACAGAGGAATCCAAATCTCCTGAAAACAACATATATTTCAAGTGTGGAAGCTCAGAGGCAGTTTCTCAAAAAGTTCTTTGGCCAGCAGAGCTCCATGTTTGTGGAGTGTTTACCCTGTCCCTTAGTTTTGGAAACTCCTCTACCACCTCCAAGGTTGTGAACTCCTGAGCATTTTCCATTCCAGATATGTATTCACTGATTTTGTAACTCTTCTCCTCTAATTGTGTCTTACTTGGGGTGAAGGTAATGTCAAGGCATTGTTCTGGATGAGAGCGGGAAGATATTTGTGCAGCATATTTTTACATACACATTGGATTCATTTTCCAAATTTCCATTCGAAATACTGAATCCCTGACACTAACCCATACCTAGTAGACTCAGACTATTCATCCTAATATAATGGAGAATATTAACCCAACACATTAGAAATACAAGTACTTCAGAGGAGACATGTTGTATAGTTGGACTTGACATTTGCATTATATTAGGTAGGAGTTATAAATCTAGTCAAATTTTAATTGAAATATTCTCCATGTGTTTTTAAGCTTAACAAATATGTGAATTCTTATTTCCCTTTTCTGTAGCCTATTCACACATGTATATTTATATGCATATATAGAATCCTACCAGGTATCACACGTACATTTTTGTGAGGTGGCTGTCTTGGCAGGTACAAATTGTGAGAAGAGTTTACTCCTCCTAAATGCTGTTGGAAATGAAAATTCAACCTGTAGGAGAGCGTCCTAGTAGAACAACATTATACATTAACTCATGTTCAGTAAAATAAATATTTTTGCATTTGTGGATGATACATATTTACTGATGAATTTCGATTGGCATTTATATTGGTACTTTTTAATGTCTGTGAGTGTTGTGTGTGTGTGTGTGTGTGTGTGTGTGTGTATATATATAGATATAGATATAGATATACTCTCCAAATTTTTCAAAATATGAAATATATGTGTCTAATATACACTCTCTAAATTCATTCATGTTCATGTATGTGGATTTATAATCCACTTTTCACAAGATTATAATCAGAAATATTCATCCACCTGAAATACATATTTGTTTCCTAGTACTGAAAACTAACTTCAGTGAATGATGCATACAAATCCTAATTATTCTACAGTAACTGACCCAGTCTAACATCAATGCAAGTAGACTACTATGGGACATGATATGTAATTTGTCATTCATTTGTATTCGACACTGGTACAGTACTGTTTCTTCAGTTTTTGCACATCACAGGATATACATTTCATCCACAAGTTCACAAATTAAAAAGCATTTGTTTCAACTTTAACCACTTCTTGCTTCAGAACACATGTATTGTCAGGGTGTCTTGACTGGTCTTTTCATGAGACTTTTTTCCAAACACATTATTTTGAATTTCCATAATCATTTTGAAGCAAAACTCACACACTCTTCATGATAAACCTAAACACAAATATTTCCATTACATATATACGTGGTTGGAATGAATGATTGTATATCAATGTACGATTTCCTTTAATTTTTCAGATATCAGTTCAATTCATTATTTAAAGTTCAAAAAAGTTATATTATTTATTCACAGTATGGTCTATTCATGCTTTTTCTCTATGTTCCTAGAAACAGGGTACACCTCTTTGTACCCCCGATTCTCATTTTACATCTTCAATATATTGCTCCCAGAAATGGTGAAAGAAATACTCATGTCACCTCATTATCACAGTAATATTCTGGACAAAAAATGGAAAGGTCACACTTATGATTGTACCAAAGCCTAAATGGAAAGTGAACATGGATTTCTAAAAACATCCATGTCCAGGTTGCCTAATGCTGTCAATTGTCAATCCTATTGGTGACTACATATTTGTTTTTTTTCCTAATTTATATATTCAAATTCAACCCTGTTGAAAATGTCTAATTCTATCACTCACTTTATACTTTGCCTGATTTCGTAATGTTTCTATTGATATCTGCTTTTCTACATATTTTCCCCAGTTCAACATAGTGACTGACTCTTCATATGTGCTGACATTTACATTCACTCAACAACCGAAAGTCTATTGCTAAAGAACTTTTGGTCCAAATCCTACACTCACTCTTCTTCCTAAACCTACCGACTATCTTCCTAATCCTACTGAATATCCCTTTTTGACTGGATGTTCTCTTCTAAATTCAATCATCCAATGTACAAGGTCCTATGCCATTGTATATCAAATTATCTGAGGCATCTTTGCAGAACATAATTCAAAGCTAAGTATCCCAATCAAGGGCAAAACCCTTCTGGGCTTCAAATCATACCTAGATTTCTGTTTTCCTACTTATATTTCACTTCTATATTCTTGTAAATATTGCAGGTTCCCAATACCATTATTCATCACACAGAATCACTCGTAACCCAAATCAAACCTGTTTTTAACCCCAAGTATACACTGTTCCCTCAATCATTTTACAGAAGAGCAGAGACAGAGTGGTTCTTACAATACAGGAAAGTTGGGGACCTTCAACCTGATGAGAACCTCAAATGTCCATGCACAAATGATACCTGGAGAAGTTGTAGGCAGGTATGAAGCACCTGAGAGAGCAAAAGTCATCTTCCATGGCAAACAACCTGGTCAGGATGAAGGGATGTGTCTGAATCTGCCTCTCTCTCTTCTTATTGTACAGAAGATGGACCAAACCAGGGCTGAGTGGAGAGCTGTTCCCGGGTGCCAATGGTGATATACATTCTACCTTATGAAAGTGTCACAGGAAGTAGGGGCAACCTCCATCTTATGTTACCCTTGAAAGCAACTGTTAGGACAAAGTGGTTGCCAAGGCAGTGACCTCATTCAGTTCCAAAGAATGTGACATACCTCATTTCCTTGGTGATGGAACTCTCTGCACTTGGTATCCAAGAAGCCAGGCACCCAGAGGCAGTCCCAGTTCCAGTCCCAGTGGGCTCACTTGTTTGGATTTACCAAGGGCAGAGTCAGTTTTCTTGGTTCCTAATGGTGTGAGGATGGCCAAATGCCAGGAGAGCTCTGAAGATGGACTTTCCTGAGAAAACAGGTAGTGGCTAACCACTTTTTCCTGACATCTTCACAGAGTTGGTCAAGGAAACAAGATGTGAGAGAAGACAGGCCATTTCGGGGGAACATAGTATGGCCCACCAGTCAGAGGACACTCCGGATAGTCACAGACGTACTTGGGGGAAGGAGGTGCCTTTGTGGGAGTTGGTGTGGGTTTGTTGTTTTGTCTCATGTTCTGAGAATAGATAGGAAAGGCGGTTTGTTTGGTTTGGAGTGGACAGTTTCTAGTAAGTCATTTGACACGGCGAGTGTTTCTGTTTCTGTGTATCCCACTGTGTCCGTTGTTGTAGACATTAGAAAAGAGAATGCATTAATGGATGTGTCCTGTCTAGTATAAATCTTCCCATAATTCATCCTGCCCAATATATGAATGGACTGCAGCTTGTCTTATCGATGTGCAACACCTGCTATCTTTCTAAGTTGTTGTTTTCTTCCTGAATTCTGGCCACTCTCCAGAATAGGCTCATGGATTTGTGTCCAAAATATGTACCACCTCCAAGCTCTGTGACATGGCCATGTACTGGATAGCTGAAGAGAATGGCGAGCATCTCAGAAAACTCAGATATCAGTGTGACCAGGAAAGTCTCAGTGCAGAAACCCTGCTTTGGTCCTTTTGCTTACTTATTGTTGTGTTGCACTGAATGTCAGGAAGGTCTTTGCCTCAGGCCACCCCTTTGTGAAGCCTGAAGAAAACAGTTTTCAAATGGAAATGAATGGGCCTCACCTGTGGCTCTTTATCAGCCTCTTGGACCTGTGTGTGGCTGTGACTTAGATTCTCAGCACCTGATGGATCTTAAGAATGATCCCATGTGAGTTTCCAAAACCAAAATGGCAAAAAATATCATTCATTGTGGATGAAGTCTCTTGCCTTCCTCTGTTAGGTTCCTGCACTCCATCAAATGACAGTAGGGATTCTTTGGGTCAAATGAGTTCTTCAAAGCCCTGCAGAGGTGCTTGTGTTTTCGCATGACTCTAAATCACCTAAAGAATCGATACCTAAAATCAGTAGGCCTCAAATTGGAGAAACAAAGAAGTATTAACGGCAGGCTTATTTGTTCACTCCTGGTTCACAGAAACGGTGTAGAGGCTACCCTGACTTTAGGCAAATGAGGGGCAAACGAGCTGATTTTGGACACTGTCTTGGGCTGCGCCCCTCATGGAAACCTCCAGCCAGAGGTTAAGATGATTGACTATATGGAATAAGATGAAGGCCATGTGGGAGTGTTTTGGTTTTAATTTTGGTCATTTGTGTTGCATTGGAAAGAATGACTGGGTCCACGTGAGCTTGAACTCTGGTGTGATTCCCCTTAGAGACTGGGTTTTGGAACTGAACTCAGAGAAGCATTGCCATGAATTTTGTTGGGATTTTAAGAGGCCACGCATGAAAGTCGCTCTTGGAAACTGAGACCTAGGCCCCGGGTGGATTTCCACAGAGGCCTGGGAATCTCAGCAAGGATATCACATGATTTTATTCTTAAAGAAATGGCAGCCATAGTTGAGAGTCAAAACACACATGGACCTCACATTGTAGACCTCAATGGGCCTGGCCTAATGTGACCTTTTGTCCACTCTTTGGGAAGCCGTGCCTGTGAGAGTTCTCCAGAGATTTCATTGAAATGAGCTTCCTCACCATTTAATGTTTGCTGAATGAACTGAAACCCAAGTGCCTCCAACTTCATGCTTGAAAAATGGCTAGATAAATACCATGAAATTTTTGAAATTCCTATGACCAGGTGGCACTGGAGAAACATTGGATGTCCTGTTGCTCATCATGAGTATACCAGACAGTGCCTTGATTTACTGAGTTTCATGAAAATGGTGTAGAACAGAGATGCCAGAAAGTTGGAGCCTGCTGAGTAGTGGGTCTAGAGCAGTGGTGGGGAGGTGTTTGATAAAACATCCGTGGTAGGGCCATGTGGATTTACCATTGAATTCCAAATGGCTTGTAACTTACAGGATGCAGCCAGCAGACCCTTATATGTAAAGGCATCTTGTTATATGGAGAGTTCTCAGAGGAAAATTAAGAATCAGGTTGATATGGACAAGGGGGCAATGGGGCAAGCTGTGAGAGATAGGAGCCTAGTTGGTGCATTCTCTTGCAGACCCTGACCCACCACACGTGACAGAACTCCCTCCAGCACTGTGTCCCAGTTTAGCTCCTAGTATTTCGTGAAACAAATACCAAACTCACAGTGCAGCAGCAAAAACACCACAAATTGGAGGAGGACCAAATGGCATCCCAGTCCACACGGGGAGACACTTAGTCCCCAGTGGCCTCAGTTTACCTACAAAGAGAGGATTCAGCACTGCTTCATCTTGTTCATTGGAAAATAAGAAACTATGTCCTCCAGGTCACATAGATGCAGACCCAGCTTTGATGGTCTCACTACAGAGGAATCCAAATCTCCCGAAAACAACATATATTTCAAGTGTGGAAGCTCAGAGGCAGTTTCTCAAAAAGTTTTTAGGCCAGCAGAGCTCCATGTTTGTGGAGTGTTTACCGTGTCCCTTAGTTTTTGAAACTCCTCTACCACCTCCAAGGTTGTGAACTCCTGAGTATTTTCCATTCCAGATATGTATTCACTGATTTTGTAACTCTTCTCCTCTAATTGTGTCTTACTTGGTGTGAAGGTAATGTCAAGGCATTGTTCTGGATGAGAGCGGGAGGATATTTGTGCAGCATATATTTACATACACATTGGATTCATTTTCCAATTTTCCATTCGAAATACTGAATCCCTGACACTAACCCATACCTAGTAGTCTCAGACTATTCATCCTAATATAATGGAGAAAATTAACCCAACACAATGGAAATACAAGCACTTCAGAGGAGACATGTTGTATAGTTGGACTTGACATTTGCATTATATAAGGTAGGAGTTATAAATCTAGTCAAATTTTAATTGAAATATTCTCCATGTGTTTTTAAACTTAACAAATATGTGAATTCTTGTTTCCCTTTTCTGTAGCCTATTCACACATGTATATATACATGCATATATAGAATCCTACCAGGTATCACACGTACATTTTTGTGAGGTGGCTGTCTTG
The DNA here is from genome assembly GCF_048772815.1 of Callospermophilus lateralis. Classification (NCBI taxonomy): domain Eukaryota; kingdom Metazoa; phylum Chordata; class Mammalia; order Rodentia; family Sciuridae; genus Callospermophilus; species Callospermophilus lateralis. The sequence goes on from NW_027515504.1 coordinate 347,862, forward strand.
GCAGATACAAATTGTGAGAAGAGTTCACTCCTCCTAAATGCTGTTGGAAATGAAAATTCAACTTATAGGAGAGCGTCCTAGTAGAACAACATTATACATTAACTCATGTTCAGTAAAATAAATATTTTTGCATTTGTGGATGATACATATTTACTGATGAATTTCGATTGGCATTTATATTGGTACTTTTTAATGTCTGTGAGTGTTGTGTGTGTGTGTGTGTGTGTATACAGATATAGATATAGATATAGATATACTCTCCAAATTTTTCAAAATATGAAATATATGTGTCTAATATACACTCTCTAAATTCATTCATGTTCATGTATGTGGATTTATAATCCACTTTTCACAAGATGATAATCAGAAATATTCATCCACCTGAAATACATATTTGTTTCCTAGTTCTGGAAACTAACTTCAGTGAATGGTGCATACAAATCCTAATTATTTTACAGTAACTGACCCAGTGTAACATCAATGCAAGTAGACTCCTATGGGACATGATATGTAATTTGTCATTCATTTGTATTCGACACTGGTACATTATTGTTTCTTCAGTTTTTGCACATCACAGGATATACATTTCATCCACAAGTTCACAAATTAATAAGCATTTGTTTCAACTTTAACTACTTCTTGCTTCAGAACACATGTATTGTCAGGGTTTTTTGACTGATCTTTTCATGAGACTTCTTTCCAAACACATTATTTTGAATTTCCATAATCATTTTGAAGCAAAACTCACACACTCTTCATGATAAACCTAAACACAAATATTTCCATTACATATATACCTGGTTGGAATGAATGATTGTATATCAATATACGATTTCCTTTAATTTTTCAGATATCAGTTCAATTCATTATTTAAAGTTCAAAAAAGTTATATTATTTATTCACAGTATGGTCTATTCATGCTTTTTCTCTATGTTCCTAGAAACAGGGTACACCTCTTTGTACCCCCGATTCTCATTTTACATCTTCAATATATTGCTCCCAGAAATGGTGAAAGAAATACTCATGTCACCTCATTATCACAGTAATATTCTGGACAAAAAATGGAAAGGTCACACTTATGATTGTACCAAAGCCTAAATGGAAAGTGAACATGGATTTCTAAAAACATCCATGTCCAGGTTGCCTAATGCTGTCAATTGTCAATCCTATTGGTGACTACATATTTGTTTTTTTCCTAATTTATATATTCAAACTCAACCCTGTTGAAAATGTCTAATTCTATCACTCACTTTATACTTTGCCTGATTTCGTAATGTTTCTATTGATATCTGCTTTTCTACATATTTTCCCCAGTTCAACATAGTGACTGACTCTTCATATGTGATGACATTTACATTCACTCAACAACCGAAAGTCTATTGCTAAAGAACTTTTGGTCCAAATCTTATACTCACTCTTCTTCCAAAACCTACCGACTATCTTCCTAATCCTACTGAATATCCCTTTTTGACTGGATGTTCTCTTCTAAATTCAATCATCCAAAGTACAAGGTCCTATGCCATTGTATATCGAATTATCTGAGGCATCTTTGCAGAACATCATTCAAAGCTAAGTATCCCAATCAAGGGCAAAATCCTTCTGGGCTTCAAATCATACCTAGATTTCTGTTTTCCTACTTATATTTCACCTCTATATTCTTGTAAATATTGCAGGTTCCCAATACCATTATTCATCACACAGAATTACTCGTAATCCAAATCAAACCTGTTTTTAACCCCAAGTATACACTGTTCCCTCAATCATTTTACAGAAGAGCAGAGACAGAGTGGTTCTTACAATACAGGAAAGTTGGGGACCTTCAACCTGATGAGAACCTCAAATGTCCATGCACAAATGATACCTGGAGAAGTTGTAGGCAGGTATGAAGCACCTGAGAGAGCAAAAGTCATCTTCCATGGCAAACAACCTGGTCAGGATGAAGGGATGTGTCTGAATCTGCCTCTCTCTCTTCTTATTGTACAGAAGATGGACCAAACCAGGGCTGAGTGGAGAGCTGTTCCCGGGTGCCAATGGTGATATACATTCTACCTTATGAAAGTGTCACAGGAAGTAGGGGCAACCTCCATCTTATGTTACCCTTGGAAGCAACTGTTAGGACAAAGTGGTTGCCAAGGCAGTGACCTCATTCAGTTCCAAAGAATGTGACATATCTCATTTCCTTGGTGATGGAACTCTCTGCACTTGGTATCCAAGAAGCCAGGCACCCAGAGGCAGTCCCAGTCCCAGTCCCAGTGGGCTCACTTGTTTGGATTTACCAAGGACAGAGTCAGTTTTCTTGGTACCTAATGATGTGAGGATGGCCAAATGCCAGGAGAGCTCTGAAGATGGACTTTCCTGAGAAAACAGGTAGTGGCTAACCACTTTTTCCTGACATCTTCACAGAGTTGGTCAAGGAAACAAGATGTGAGAGAAGACAGGCCATTTCGGGGGAACATAGTATGGCCCACCAGTCAGAGGACACTCCGGATAGTCACAGACGTACTTGGGGGAAGGAGGTGCCTTTGTGGGAGTGGGTGTGGGTTTGTTGTTTTGTCTCATGTTCTGAGAATAGAGAGGAAAGGCGGTTTGTTTGGTTTGGAGTGGACAGTTTCTAGTAAGTCATTTGTCATGGCGAGTGTTTCTCTTTCTGTGTATCCCACTGTGTCCGTTGGTGTAGACATTAGAAAAGAGAATGCATTAATGGATGTGTCCTGTCTAGTATAAATCTTCCCATAATTCATCCTGCCCAATATATGAATGGATTGCAGCTTGTCTTATCAATGTGCAACACCTGCTATCTTTCTAAGTTGTTGTTTTCTTCCTGAATTCTGGCCACTCTCCAGAATAGGCTCATGGATTTGTGTCCAATATATGTACCACCTCCAAGCTCTGTGACATGGCCATGTACTGGATAGCTGAAGAGAATGGCGAGCATCTCAGAAAACTCAGATATCAGTGTGACCAGGAAAGTCTCAGTGCAGAAACCCTGCTTTAGTCCTTTTGCTTACTTATTGTTGTGTTGCACTGAATGTCAGGAAGGTCTTTGCCTCAGGCCACCCCTTTGTGAAGCCTGAAGAAAACAGTTTTCAAATGGAAATGAATGGGCCTCACCTGTGGCTCATTATCAGCCTCTTGGACCTGTGTGTGGCTGTGACTTAGATTCTCAGCACCTGATGGATCTTAAGAATGATCCCATGTGAGCTTCCAAAACCAAAATGGCAAAAAATATCATTCATTGTGGATGAAGTCTCTTGCCTTCCTCTGTTAGGTTCCTGCACTCCATCAAATGACAATAGGGATTCTTTGGGTCAAATGAGTTCTTCAAACCCTGCAGAGGTGCTTGTGTTTTTGCATGACTCTAAATCACCTAAAGAATCGATACCTAAAATCAGTAGGCCTCAAATTGGAGAAACAAAGAAGTATTAATGGCAGGCTTATTTGTTCACTCCTGGTTCACAGAAACGGTGTCCAGGCTACCCTGACTTTAGGCAAATGAGGGGCAAACGAGCTGATTTTGGACACTGTCTTGGGCTGCGCCCCTCATGGAAACCTCCAGCCAGAGGTTAAGATGATTGACTATATGGAATAAGATGAAGGCCATGTGGGAGCATTTTGGTTTTAATTTTGGTCATTTGTGTTGCATTGGAAAAAATGACTGGGTCCACGTGGGCTTGAACTCTGGTGTGATTCCCCTTAGAGACTGGGTTTTGGAACTGAACTCAGAGAAGCATTGCCATGAATTTTGTTGGGATTTTAAGAGGCCACGCATGAAAGTCGCTCTTGGAAACTGAGACCTAGGCCCCGGGTGGATTTCCACAGAGGACTGGGAATCTCAGCAAGGATATCACATGATTTTATTCTTAAAGAAATGGCAGCCATAGTTGAGAGTCAAAACACACATGGACCTCACATTGTAGACCTCAATGGGCCTGGCCTAATGTGACCTTTTGTCCACTCTTTGGGAAGCCGTGCCTGTGAGCGTTCTCCAGAGATTTCATTGAAATGAGCTTCCTCACCATTTAATGTTTGCTGAATGAACTGAAACCCACAGTGCCTCCAACTTCATGCTTGAAAAATGGCTAGATAAATACCATGAAATTTTTGAAATTCCTATGACCAGGTGGCACTGGAGAAACATTGGATGTCCTGTTGCTCATCATGAGTATACCAGACAGTGCCTTGATTTACTGAGTTTCATGAAAATGGTGTAGAACAGAGATGCCAGAAAGTTGGAGCCTGCTGAGTAGTGGGTCTAGAGCAGTGGTGGGGAGGTGTTTGATAAAACATCCATGGTAGGGCCATGTGGATCTACCATTGAATTCCAAATGGCTTGTAACTTACAAGGTGCAGCCAGCAGACCCTTATATGTAAAGGCATCTTGTTATATGGAGAGTTTTCAGAGGAAAATTAAGAATCAGCTTGATATGGACAAGGGGGCAATGGGGCAAGCTGTGAGAGATAGGAGGCTAGTTGGTGCATTCTCTTGCAGACCCTGACCCAAGACACGTGACAGAACTCCCTCCAGCACTGTGTCCCAGTTTAGCTCCTAGTATTTCATGAAACAAATACCAAACTCACAGTGCAGCAGCAAAAACACCACAAATTGGAGGAGGACCAAATGGCATCACAGTCCACACGGGAGACACTTAGTCCCCAGTGGCCTCAGTTTACCTACAAAGAGAGGATTCAGCACTGCTTCATCTTGTTCATTGGAAAATAAGAAACCATGTCCTCCAGGTCACATAGATGCAGACCCAGCTTTGATGGTCTCACTACAGAGGAAGCCAAATCTCCTGAAAACAACATATATTTCAAGTGTGGAAGCTCAGAGGCAGTTTCTCAAAAAGTTTTTAGGTCAGCAGAGCTCCATGTTTGTGGAGTGTTTACCCTGTCCCTTAGTTTTGGAAACTCCTCTACCACCTCCAAGGTTGTGAACTCCTGAGCATTTTCCATTCCAGATATATATTCACTGATTTTGTAACTCTTCTCCTCTAATTGTGTCTTACTTGGGGTGAAGGTAATGTCAATGCATTGTTCTGGATGAGAGCGGGAGGATATTTGTGCAGCATATTTTTACATACACAATGGATTCATTTTCCAATTTTCCATTGGAAATACTGTATCCCTGACACTAACCCATACCTAGTAGTCTCAGACTATTCATCCTAATATAATGGAGAAAATTAACAAAACACAATGGAAATACAAGCACTTCAGAGGAGACATGTTGTATAGTTGGACTTGACATATGCATTATATAAGGTAGGAGTTATAAATCTAGTCAAATTTTAATTGAAATATTCTCCATGTGTTTTTAAACTTAACAAATATGTGAATTCTTGTTTCCCTTTTCTGTAGCCTATTCACACATGTATATTTATATGCATATATAGAATCCTACCAGGTATCACACGTACATTTTTGTGAGGTGGCTGTCTTGGCAGATACAAATTGTGAGAAGTGTTCACTCCTCCTTAATGCTGTTGGAAATGAAAATTCAACCTATAGGAGAGCGTCCTAGTAGAGCAACATTATACATTAACTCATGTTCAGTAAAATAAATATTTTTGCATTTGTGGATGATATATATTTACTGATGAATTTCGATTGGCATTTATATTGGTACTTTTTAATGTCTGTGAGTGTTGTGTGTGTGTGTGTGTGTGTATAGATGTAGATATAGATATAGATATACTCTTCAAATTTTTCAAAATATGAAATATATGTGTCTAATATACACTCTCTAAATTCATTCATGTTCATGTATGTGGATTTATAATCCACTTTTCACAAGATTATAATCAGAAATATTCATCCACCTGAAATACATATTTGTTTCCTAGTACTGAAAACTAACTTCAGTGAATGGTGCATACAAATCCTAATTATTCTACAGTAACTGACGCCGTCTAACATCAATGCAAGTAGAATCCTATGGGACATGATATGTAATTTGTCATTCATTTGTATTCGACACTGGTACATTATTATTTCTTCAGTTTTTGCACATCATAAGATATACATTTGCCAAGGCAGTGACCTCATTCAGTTCAAAAGAATGTGACATACCTCATTTCCTTGGTGATGGAACTCTCTGAACTTTGTATCCAAGGAGCCAGGCACCCAGAGGCAGTTTCAGTCCCAGTCCCAGTGGGCTCACTTGTTTGGATTTAGCAAGGATAGAGTAAGTCATTCTTGGTACCTACTGAAGTGAGGATTACCAAATGCCTGGAGAGCTATGAAGAGGGAACTTTCCTGGGAAAGCAGGTAGTAGCTCTCCATTTTTTCCTTACAACTTTACAGAGTTCGCCAAGGAAAACAGATCTGAGAGAGGACAGGCCATTTCTGAAGAACAGAGTATGGCCACCAGTCAGAGGACACTCTGGTTAGTCACACAGCTACTTGGGGAAGGAGGTGCCTTTTTGGGAGTGGGTGTGGGTTTGTGGTTTGTCTCATGTTCTGAAAATAGGTAGGAATGGCGGTTTGTTTGTTTTGGAGTGAACTGTTTCTGGTAAGTCGTTTGACGAGGTGAGTGTTTCCATGTCTGTGTATCCCACTGTGCCTGTGGTAGTAGACACGAGAAAAGAGAATGCAGCAATGGATGTGTCATGTCTAGTATAAAGCTTCCCAGCATTCATCCTGCCCAATTTATGAATGGAGTGTGGCTTGCCTTATGCACGGGCAACACCTAATACCTTCCTAAGTCCCTGTTTTCTTCCTGAATTCTGGCCACTCTCTAGAATAGGCTCATGGTTATGTGTCCAAGATACGTACCAAATCCAAGGTCTTTGACATGGCCATGTACTGGATACCTGAGTGGAATGGCCCGCATCTCAGAAAACTCAGATATCAGTGTGACCAGGAAAGTCTCAGTGGAGATACCCTGCTTTGGGCCTTTTGCTTACCTATTGTTCTGTTGCCCTGAATATCAGAAAGGTCTATGTCTCATGCAACCCCTTTGTTAAGCCTGAAGAAAACAGTTTTCAAATGGAAATGAATGTGCATCACCTCTGGCTCTTTGCTTAATTTCATTGGAAAAGGATGTGTCTGATTCAGGCCCTTTGCCCTGTTTTAGGCTGTGACTTAGATTCTCAGCACCTGATGGATGTAAAGAAAGATCCCATATGTGCATCTAAACCAAAATGGAAAAACGTTCAATCAATGTGCATGAATTATATTGCCTTCCTTTGTTAGGTTTCTGAAATCCATCATGTCAGAATAGGGATCCTTTGGGTGAAATGAGTTCTTCAAATCTCTGCAGAGGTGCTTGGCTTTTCTCATGACTCCAATTCACAAAAAGAATCTAGACCCCACAGTCAAAGAGCCTCAAATTGGAGAAGCGAAGCAGTATTAAGGGCAGGCCTATTTGATCACTCCTGGTTCACAGGAAGGGTGTCCAAGCCACCCTGTCATTCGGCAAATGAGGGGCAAGGGAGCTTATTTTGGACACTGTCTTGGGATGTGGCTCTCATGAAAACCTCCATCCAGATGTTATGATGAGTATCTTTATGGTAGAAGATGAGGGCCATGTAGGAGTGTTTTGGTTATAATTGTGGTCATTTGTGTGGCAGTTGGAAGAGATGACTGGGTAAACCTGGGCTTGAATTCTGCTGTGATTCCCCTTAGAGCCTGAGTTCTGGAACTGACCTCAGAGAAGTATTGACATGAATTGTGTGGGGATTTTAGGAGGCCAGGAATGAGAGTTGCCATTGGAACTGGGATCAAGGCCCAGAGTGGCTTTCCACAGAACACTGGGAATCACAGCCAGGATATTACATGATTTTATTCTGAAAGACTTGGCAGGCATAATTGAGATTCAAAACACACATGGACCTCGCTTTGTAGACCTCAATGGGCCTGGCTTCATGTGACTTTTTGGCCACTCTTTGGGTAGACTTGCCTGTGAGAGTGCTCCAGAGATTTCCCTGAAATTAGCTTCCTCACCATTTAATGGTTCCTGAATGAATTGAAACCAACTTTGCCTCCAAATGCATCTGTGAAAAAATGCTAGATAATTTCCATGAAATTTTAGAATTCCGATGATCAGCTGGCACTGGAGGACCTTTGATGATCATGAGTATAACAGACAGGGCCTTGATTGACTGGGTTTCATGAAAATGGTGTAGAACAGAGATGCTAGTAAGTTGGGGCCTGGTAAGTAGTGGGCCTAGAGCTGTGTTATGCAAATGTGTGATAAAACATCTGTGGTGGGGCCATGTGGATCTTCCATTGGCTTCCAAATGGCTGTGACTGACATGGTGCAACCATCACACCCATATATGTAAAGGCATATTTTTATATGGTGAGGTTTCAGAGCAATGTTCAGTATCATGTTGCTATTGTCAAGGGGGCAAGCTACTTGAGATAGAACCCTGGTTGGTGCATTCTCCTGGAGACCCTGCCAACCACACCTGACAGAACTCCCTTCAGCACTGTGTTCCATTTGAACTCGTTGTATTTCATGAAGCAAATACCAAACTCCCAGTGCAGCAGCAAGAAACACCACGAAAATTTGAGGATGACCATTGGTTTCACAGTCCACACGGGAAGACCCTTAGCCCTCAGTGGCCAAAGTTTACCTACAAAAAGAGAATTCATCACTGCTGCCTCATTTTTATTTGAAAATAAGTAACCATTTCCTCCAGGTCACATAGATGTAGATCCAGCTTTGATGGTTTCACTACAAATAAAGCTAAAGCTCCTGACAACAACATATATTTCAAGTGCCCAACCTCAGAGGCAGATTCTCAAAAAGTCTTTTGGCCAGCAGAGCTCCATGTTTGTGGAGTGTTTACCCTGTCTCTTACTTTTGGAAACTCCTCTACCACCTCCAAAGATGTGAAATCTGGAGCATTTTCCATTCTAGATATGTATTCACAGATTTTCTAACTCTTCTCCTCTAATTGTGTCTTACTTGTGGCGAAGGTAATGTCAAGGCATTGTTCTGGAGGAGAGTGGGAAGATTTTTCCGTAGCATATATTTGCATACACATTGGATTCAGTGTCCTATTTTCAATTCAAAATACTGAATACCTGACTCTAACCCATACCCTACCAGACTCTGACTACTAATCCTAATATGATGGAGAAAAATAACCCATAAAGAATAGAAATACAAGCAGTTCAGAGTAGGCATGGTGTATAGATGGACTTGCCTTTTGCATGATACAGAGTTGGAGTTATAAATCTAGTCAATTGTTTGTTGAAATAGTTGTCCTAGTATTTTTAAGGTTAACAAATATGTGAATTCCTGTCTCCCTTTCTCTGTATTCTTATATGCACATATAGATTCCTATCTGGTACCACACGTACATTCTTGTGAGGTGGCTGATTTGGCAGATACATATTGTTAGAAGAGATCACTCCTACTAAACCCTGTTGGAACTGAATATTCAACCTATGGGTGAGCTTGCTAGTTGAACAGCATTATACATAAATCCATGTTCAGTAAAATGAATATTTTTAGATCTGTGGATGGTATATATTTTATAATGAATTTTGATTGACATATATATTGCTACTTTTTTGTCTGTGTGTGTGTTTTATGTATATGTATATATATGTGTATATACATATAGATATACACTCTCCAGATTTTTCAAAATATGAAATATATGTGTCTTATATTCACTCCCTAAATTCATTCATGTTCCTGTATGTGGATTTATAATCAACTATTCTCAAGATTATTCTCAGAAATATTCATCCACCTGAAATTTGCCCAATGCTCTCAAATGTCAATCCTATTTGTGACTACATATTTGTTTCTTCCTAAGATTATATATTTAAACTCAACCCTGTTCAAAATATCTAATCCTATCACTCACTTTATACTCTGCCTGATTTTGTAATGTCTATATTGATATATGCTTTCCTACATATTTTCCCCAGTTCATCATTGTGACTGACTCTTCACCTGTGCTGACATTTACATTCACTCTCTAATCGAAATCCTATTGCTAAGAAACTTTTGTTCCAAATCTTATACTCACCCTTCTTCCTAAACTTATTGACTATCTTCCTAATGCTACAGACTATCCCTTTTTGACTGGATGTTCTCTTCTACATTTAATCATCCAAGTAAATGTGGTGCGAGCTTCAGAGGAGGAGACTACCAACAGACTATCTCATGCAACATCAAAGGGTTTATTGGGTGTCCAGCATGCTGGGGTTCAGAGCTCACCTGAATAGAGCAGATAGCCCTGAGAATAGCTGAAGTAGAGCTTATATACTTTCCCTGGAGAGGGAAGGGAGGGAATTGTATTGATGGGTCAGGGCGAGTGGGTGGTTTGCATGCAACTGGGAGAGGGAGTACATTCTGCAATTTGACAGCTGGGGATAGAACATTCTGGGAACAAGATTTGCAAACATTTCTCAAGATTTCAACAGTGTTCTGTTAAGCATACAGAAAAACAAGATGTGACAAGTACATATTTTATTAATATTTCATTCCCCACTTCTTCTTCTGGCTAATTTTAATCATAAAAATGATCATTGGAGGGTGTCACATTCAATGTCTGCTAGTGGGGTATTACCATAAGTTTAACTTGTCCAATTTGAGCCTGGAGAAAAGACATTACACGGTTGAGCAAACAGAGTTTTATAGTTAGCAATAATATGAGGATTATTATTGGACCGGCCAGGGTTGATAAAAACGTAGTTAACCAGGGGGACTGTGTGAACCAAGACTCAAGCCACCCTTTTTGGGCCTCTCTCACTTGTTGATGCTCTTCAAGGTGTCTTTTAAATTTACTCATAGATTTTATTACAACTCCAGTATAGTCAGCATAAAAACAACATTCTTCCCTCAATGCAGCACAAAGGCCCCCTTCTCTAATGCAGAGGAGGTCCAACCCTCAATTGTTCTGTAAAACAACTTCAGAGAGAGAGGTTAAAGTTTCATGCAAAGCCCTGAAGGAGGTTTCTAATATCTTACTTTTGCTCTATTGCTGCTTCTAATTGGGTCATCTTTTGTGTCCCATGGACAATGCCACTGGTTCCTCTGCCCACCCGTGCAGCAACTCCTATTCCTAATAGGATGGCTAAAGTGAGGGATATATGTTCCCAGTGGAACCGGTTGTATGCCCCCCCTATTTGATCCTCAAATGAACCTGCGTCATGATAGAGCACTCTGGGAAACATCTGCACCATTACACAATTTATCACATATCTTGATCATTTCATGAAAACATAAACGATGTTTAAGTATATAGAATTATGTTGTTGTAGGCACTGACAAAGCAAGGCACCTAAGATAGCACTCAAGAGAGGGAAACAGTCCTATTTGGTTGCAACCGGATTCAGAGGGCATTGCTTCTATTGTAATCAATTAATCCCCTGAAACTCAAGTTTAGGTAGTTTCAGAAATTTGTACCCAACATATAAGGGATGGGGCTCAGAAGTTCACAGTCTTCAGAAGTTTAAAAAAGCAGTATTTGTTTCTGTTTTTCCTTCTGTTCTGGGCAAGTTAACTTTTCAAGGACACCTGGGAGGAGGAGAGCTTTTTCTTCCCTTTCTTATTTTCCCCCTGCCAGCTGTTACCATGGAGCCCGGTTGGTAATTTCTTTATCTTAGAAATGTAGCCATCTCTGTGAAGCCCCAGCTGAAGGCCAGAGGACTTGTTCACATATTTTGTGAAAAACTAGTTAGGGGTTGTCTAGCTTAGAAGTACTGAGATTTTTAGCCAGTGGCCAAGTAGAACAGGGCAATACAAAAGAGAATGTTTATCTACATTAAAGTCTTTATTGGGACTGTTTGGCTGAAAGTTCAAAACTCAGCCATGGTGAAGACTTCTGAAGAAGGTCATTTAAGACTTTTCTGTGGACCTGGTACAGAGGGGGAAAGACGGGGAAGTTGGGGCTGAGAGCACCTCCGAGGATCTGAGAATGAGGGAAAAGAGAGATGTAAAAGAATAATGCGAAAGGGTATTGGGTATTTCCTAGCAGCAAACTTGAGCAGTAGATCAGGTAAAGCAGAGTGAAAGACGGGAGTGAGGATCCCAAAATCCTGTGAGGGACTTTAAATTTTAGTAACCTGTTTTGAGTGATGACAAAGCAACTTTAAAGGCCAATTATATTACATCTTGGATAAGGGTCTCAGGGCTCTCCTCAGCTCGTTTGAGCATTGGGTTAGCTGGTAAGAGGACCTGGTGGGACCCGGTGAGGGCACTGACAGGAGATGAGAGGAATGAGTCGGTGGAGCGGTACCTATGTACCTGCTACCTCAGCAAGGGGGCGATGGTCAGAGAACTGGTGGAGCTTTGGGTTTCTGATCTAGTTATTGGAGGGGAGAAATCAAGTTGCTGAGATGGGAGTGACAGCAGAGGGTCTAGAGCAGAAGGCTGAGGATAATGATCTATTGGAGAAGCATAGTTCAGGATGTGAGTGAAGGAGGGAAAAGGCTTCCACATAGGGTATTTCCTTTCACTCTTTTGAGCACTTGCAGAAGTCAAAAAGGTCACGCAAAATTTGAGGATCTAGAGACCCCTCTGGGTGCCATAGTTTTTGGTTGTCTAATTGGTAATGTGGCCAATGCTGTGTACTGAATTTGATGAAGAATTGGGGTTCCATCAGGCAGCCCCTGTATGCACACATTCCCATGACATACAGAAAAAGTCGGCTTTTCCCCCACACAGCCGTTACTCTTTGTGGCTTTGATAGTCTGCCAGGCAACCTTAGTAATCTAGACTAGCCAACCTGCATCTGGCTTGCGTGTCCCTACATCCATAATGTTTGTTTCCATTATCTATGGTACAGAAGGGATTTAATGGTATTTTAGTGGGATCCTCTTCATCAGTGATATCACAATAGGAAATACCTATAGCCAGCTAACAAATGTCTGGGTGGAGAGATGGCCACCAGGTCCCTAAGGGGGCTGTATGCGAGATAGACCATACTTCTTTTCAGTAGGATTTGTGATCAGCCATCACTGCTTAATGGGCTGATGAGGGTTAGGACTACTTGTAGCCAAGGGGAGAGTATATAACCTTATTCACATTGCGAATACACAATTTGAAACTGTTACCAGTCTTTTTCAGTTTCCAGAAAGATTCTGTACAGGGAGCAGGCTTGAGATGAGAGGCATGGATCCTGGAAGTGATTCTGTTTACGTTTACCACTGTAGGTGTTATAATAGCACCTGGTATGGTCCTTTTCAGCGGGGTACCAGGGATGACACCTGATATCATCTTACATAGATGAAATCTCTTACTTGATATGGATGTGGAATCCCCTGGTTCCCAGTTGGGTAGGCAGTGGCCAGCTGTTTTCACAGGTATTACTGAGTTCTTTCAAGATCTTTAAGTCTGTCAAGCAAGGGGGTGTGGAAAGGATCTTTAGGTCTTACAGTTGGGCTTAGGTCCCCTACTGGAGGAGGGCCACCATAAAGAATTTCACACGTGGTAAGGTTACTCAAAGAAACAAAGGGATTTTTTCTTGCATGAAACATTGCATAAGGCAGGAGCATAGTCCAATCCTATGCTGGTCTCTAAGCTTAATTTCGTTAAGGTCTCTTTAATGGTTCTATTCATTCTTTCTACTTGTCTTGAACTCTGTGGTCTATAAGCACAATTTAACTTCCAATTAATCCCCAGGTTCCTGGCTAACCCCTGACTTACCTGGGCCATGAACATCGGTCCATTGTCAGATCCTATTACCGGCTTAGCTTCCTCCAATGGTAGAGAGGCTTAGTCAGCAGCAGCGGAATCACTTAGAGTGTGTTGTGTGTTAGGGGACGAGGGCAGGGGATAAGGAGGGGGAGAAGAGTCCAGTAGAGTCAAATCTGTGACTCAGGGAGAACAGAGGGTGGAGGAGGAGGAGGTTGAGAGGGTTTGAGAGATCATGGGGGAAGGAGTAGGAGCAGAGGTAGGGGCAAGGAAAGGCTTCACCCATGGAGGAGGTGATTTGCAGAGGTCCTGCCAAGTTAAGATATATGGCTGTTGATCCGGATGGCTATGTGGCGCTGGCTGAAAGACAATACCTCTGACTTTTTAAATTAGTGGGAAGTAGAAAGATCCTTCTAGGGGCCATACGACTCCAAAGATGGGCCATTCTGAGGCACAGAGATTCTGCCAGGTCCAGCATTTTACTAAAAAAAGAAAGATTCTGAGCCCTTAAGTGGACTTTGGTCCAGTGATCAAGGGTCAGGGACAGAGGCATTGACGTGCGCTGTTCCATAATGAAAGTTCCACAAACAGTAAAAGCAAGGACACACGACACAGATAAGACAAGACCATAAAGACAGGCAATGAACGTCCAACACTGAGACCAGGAATGATTAGCCGGCAAAACCCAATGGTATGGCAATAACGAATCTAAAAGAAAATATCACTGAGTCGAGAAGACTATTGTTCCTTGATTTCCCGAGTTCTCTGCGGGGTCCTTCAGAGAGGTGCCCTTTGTCTCTGTGACACGTCTCTCAGCCACCGTCGGAGAGAGCCCAGGCTCTTCATCGCCAGCAATTTTGCCAAGCCCTAACAAGAAACCTGAAACCGAAAAGAGGCGCCTTACTTGCTCCGAGAGGAGCCCTTTGGGGTCTCTCGTCCGCCACTGCTGGAACTCGGTGGAACCTCAATATGTAAAGGTCAGGCGAGTGTCAGAGGAAGATACTATCAAGAGACTGTCTCATGCAACAGCAAAGGGTTTATTTGTGGTCCAGCATGCTGGAGCTCAGAGCTAAATTAAATAGAGCAGAGACCTCTGAGAACAGCTTAAGCAGAGCTTATATACTTTCCTTGGAGAGGGAAGAGAGGGAAGTTTCGTGATGGGTAAGGGCGAGTGGGCGGTTTGCATGACACCGAGTGAGGGAGTACATTCTGCAGTTCGGCTGTTGGGAACAGTACATTCTAGAACAAGATTAGCAAACATTTCTCAAGATTTCAAAAGTGTTTTGTTAAGCATACAGAAAAACAGGAAGTGACAAGTACCTATTTTATTAATTTTATTAACCTTTCACTACCGACTATGCCTTTTTGACTTGATGTTCCTTCTACATTAATTCATGCAACGTACAAGGTGCTATGCCATCGTATATCGATTTATCTGAGACAACTCTGCAGAACGTAATTCAACACCACGTATCCCTATCAAGGGCCCAATGCCCTTCTGGGCTTCAAATCAGACTTAGATTTTTTTTTTCATACATATATTTCACCTATATATTCTTCTACACATAGCAAGTTCTCAATACGATCATTCATCCAGCAAAATGATTTCTAACCCAAATCGATCATGTTTTTAACCATAACCGGACACTGTTCCCTCAATCTAACTTTACAGAAGAGCAGGGAAGGAGTTGATATTACAATACAGAAATGTAGAAAAACTTCCACCTGCTGAGAACCTCAAAGGTCCATGCAGAAATGATCCCTGGAGAAGATGTAGGAAGCAATAAAGGACCTGAGAGACCAAAAGTCATCTTCCATGGCAAACAACCCGGTCAGGATAAAAGGTTGTGTCTGAATCAGATTTTTTTTAATGTAGAGATCATGGACCAAACCAGGCCTGTGTGGAGATCTATTCCTGGGTGCCTTTGGTTGATATACCATTCTAACTTGTGAAAATGTCACAGGAAGTAGGGGCAGCCTCAATCTCTTGGGACCCTTGGAAGCAACAGTTAGGACAAAGTGGTTGCCAAGACAGTGCCCTCATTCAGTTCAGGAAGGAAGTGACCTCACCTCACTTTCTTGGTGATGGAACTCTCTGAACGTGGGATCCAGGAAGCCAGGCACACAGAGCCAATCCAAGTCCCAGTCTCAGTGGTCTCACTTGTTTGGATTTACCAAGGACAGGGTCAGTATTTTTTGGTACCTACAGATGTGACGAAGGCCAAATGCCAGGAAAGCTCGGATGCAGGTTTTTTCATGAGAAAGCAGGTAGTTGCTCACCGTTGGCTCCTAAGAAGTTCACAGAGTTGGCCAAGGAGACAAGATCTGAGACAGGAAAGGCCATTTTGGGGGAACATATTATGGCCCACAAGTCAGAGGACACTCTGGATATTCACAGACCTACTTAGGGGAAGGAGGTGCCTTTGTGGGTGTGGTTGTGGGTTTGTGGTTTTGTCTCATTTTCTGAGAATAGGTAGGACAGTCGGTTTGTTTCATTTGAAGTGGACTGTTTCTAGTAAGTCTTTTCACAGGGCGAGTGTTTCTATGTCTGTGTATTCCACTGTTTCCGTGGTTGTAGACATTAGAAAAGAGAATTCATCAATGGATGTGTTGTGTCTAGTAGAAAGATTCTCAGCATTCATATTGCCCCGTTTATGAATGGACTGTAGCTTGCCTTATCGATGAGCAACACCTGCTACCTTCCTAAGTTTCTATTTTCGTCCTGAATTCCGGCCAATCTCAAGAATAGGCCCATGGTTTTGTGTCCAAGATATGTAGCACCTCCAAGCTCTGTGACATGGCCATGTACTGGATAGCTGTAGGTGATGGCGAGCATCTCAGAAAACTCAGATATCAGTGTGACCAGGAAAGTCTCAGAGGAGAAATCCTGCTTTGGGCCTTTTGCTTACCTATTGTTCTGTTGCCCTGAATGTCAGGAAGGTCTTTGCCTCAGGCCACCCCTTTGTGAAGCCTGAAGAAAACAGTTTTCAAATGGAAATGAATGGTCATACCTGTGGCACTTTCCTTAATTGCTTTGGAAAGGGATGTGTCTGAATCATGCCCTTGGCCCTGTGTGTGGCTGTGGCTTAGATTCTCAGCACCTGATGGATCTAAAGAAAGTTACCATGTGTGCATTCAAAAGAAAATTCGACAAAAGAACAATTATTGGGATGAAGTCTCTCAACTTCCTCTGTAAGGTTCCTGACCTCCATCAAGTGAGAATGGGATCCTTTGGGTCAAAAGAGTTCTACAAAACCTGCAGAGGCTAGCCCATTGTGCTTGGGTTTTATCATGACTAAAATTCACATAAAGAATCTAAACTCCACAGACAGTAGTCCTCAAATTGGAGCGGTATTAATGGCAGGCCTATTTGATCACTTTTGGTTCACAGGATGGGTGTCCAGGCCACCTTGACTTTAGGCAAATGAGGGGCAAAGGAGCTTATTTGGGACACTGTCTTGGTCTGCGCCCCTCATGGAAACCTCCAGCCAGATTATGATGAGTGTCTATATGAAAGAAGATGAGGGCCATATGGGAGGGTTCTTGTTTTAATTGTGGTAATTTGTGTGGTAGTTGGAAGAGATGACTGGGTCCACCAGGGCTTGAACTCTGGTGTGATTCCCCTTAGAGACTGAGTTCTGGAACTGATCAGAGAAGTATTGCCATGAATAGTGTTGGGATTTTAGGAGACCACGCATGAGAATCGGTTTTGGAAACTGAGATCTAGGCCCAGGATGGCTTTTCACAGAGCTCAGGGATTCTGAGCCAGGATATCACATGATTTAATTCTTAAAGACTTGGTAGCCATAGTTGAGAGTCCAAACACACATGGACCTCACATTGTATACCTCAATGGGCCTGGATTCATGTGTCCTTTTGGCCACTCTTTGGGAAGGCTTGCCTGTGAGTGTTCTCCAGAGCTTTCATTGAAATGAGCTTCCTCACCATTTAATGGTTCCTGAATTAAATGAAACCCACAGTGCCTCCATCTTCATCCTTGAAAAATGACTAGATTAATACCATGAAATTTTTGAAATCCCCATGACCAGGTGGCACTGGATAACCTTTAGATATCCTGTTGCTGATCATGAGTATAACAAACAGTGCCTTGATTGACTGAGTTTCGTGAAAATGGTGTAGAACAGAAATGCCAGTAAGTTGGAGCCTGCTGGGTAGTGGGTGTAGAGCAGTGGACTGTAGGTGTGTAAATAAATATTTTTGGTAGGACCACCTGGATCTTCCATTGGCTTCCAAAACTTGCGACTGACATGGTGCAGGCAGCAGACCTTTATATGTAAAGGCATCTTGTTATATGTAGAGGTTTCAGGGCAATGTTCAGAATCAGGTTGCTATAGTCAAGGGGAAAGCTATGTGGGATAGAAGCCTGGTTCGTACATTCTCTTGCCGACCCTGACCAACCACACATGACAGAACTCCCTCCAGCATTGTGTCCCAGTTGAACATATTGTATTTCATGAAGCAAATACCAAATTCCCAGTGCAGCAGTAAGAAACACCCTGAAAAGTGGAGGATGACCAAATGGCTTCACAGACCACACGGGAAGACATTTAGCTCCCAGTGGCAACAGTTTACCTACAAAGGGAGAATTCAGACCTGCTGCCTCATGTTCATTACAAAATAAAGAACCATGTCCTCCAGGTCACGTAGATGCAGACCCAGATTTTTGGTGTCACTATAAACGAAGCTAAATCTCCTGACAATTACATATATTTATTTTTCTTTTTTTAATTAATTTTCATTGTAGGTTGTTCAAAACATTACATACTTCTTGATATATCATATTTCACACTTTGATTCAAGTGGGATATGAGCTCCCATTTTTAATCCATATACAGATTGCAGAATCACATCAGTTGCAGAACCATTGATTTACATATTGCCATACATATATTTCTTGTGCCTAACCTCAGAGGAAGTTTCTCAATAAGTCTTTAGGTCAGCACAGCTCCATGTTTCTGGAGTGTTTACCCTCTCTCATACTTTTGTAAACTCTTTTACCACCTCCAGTGTTGTGAACTCCTGAGCATTTTTTATTCCACATATGTATTCACAGGTTTTCTAACTCCTCTGCTCTAATTGTGTCTTACTTTTAGCGATGGTTATGTCAAGGCATTGTTCTGGATAAGAGAGGGAAGATTTTTGTGTATCACATGTTTGCATACACATTAGATCCATTTTCCTATTTTCCATTTGAAATACTGAATCCCTGACACTAACCCATACCCTACTAGACTCTGACTACTAATCCTAATATCATGGAGAAAAAAAAACCTAACTGAATAGAAGTACAGTCCTTTCATAGGAAGCATGGTGTATATTTGTATTTGTCTTCTGCTTTATCAAGAGTATGTGTTTTAAATTTAGTAAACTTTTCATTTTAATATTTCTCCATGATTTTTTAAAGTTATCACATATGTAAATTCCTGTCTCCCTTTCTCTGTATCCTATTCAGCACATGTAATTTTTTTATGCATATACAATATCCTACCTGGTATCACACGTACATTCTTGTAAGATCACTGACTTTGGAATATAAAAATTGTGAGAAGAGATGACTCTCCCTAAATAATGATGGAACTGAAAATTCCACCTATGGGTGAGCTTCCTAGTGAAAAACACTATACATAAATCCATGTTCAGTAAAATGAATATTTTTGGATTTGTGAATGAATTATATTTCATGATGAATATCAATTGGCATATATATTGCTAAATATTAATGTGTGTGTGTGTGCATGTGTGTGTGTGTGTGCATGTGTGTGTGTGTGTGTGCGTGTGTGTGTGTGTATATTCTACGGATTTTAAAAAAATATGAAAAATATGTGTCTTATTATACACTCCCTAAATTCATTCATATTCATTTATGTTCATTTAAATTCAAATTTTCACAAGATTATTCTCAGTAATATTCATACACCTGAAATATATTTTGGTTTCCTACTACTGAAAACTAAGTTCAGTGGATGGTGCTTAAAAATCCTAATATTTCTACAGTAACTGACCCAGTTTAACATCAATGCAAGTAGATTGCTATGGGACATGATGTGTAATTTGAAGTTCATTTTTACTCAACACTGGTACATTACTATTTCTTCAGTTTATGGACATCATAGGATGTATTTTTTCATCCACAACTTCACAATTTTTTTTTGGCATTTGGTTCACTTTCAATTACTTACTACTTCAGAACACATGTATTCCTCCATGTTTCTTTACTGGTCTTTTCACTAGACTTCTTTCTAAACACATTATTTTCGATTCCATAATCCTTTTTGAAGCAAAACTCACTCTTCACGATAAACCGTAACCCTAATAATACCATTGCATATATAACTCGATGGAATGATGGTATATATATCAATATAAGATTTCCAATATATTTTCAGATGCAAACTCAATCCATTATTTAATGTTGGATCCAGTTACATTATACACAATATGGTCTATTCATGCATCATCTCAATAATCATCAACACAAGGTACACCTATTTGTATCCCCAGTACTAATTTATAAGTTTCCAGAATATTACTCCCCTTTATGGTGGAAGAAATACTTATGTCACCTGATCTACATATACATTTTACCACAGTAGTATTCTGGACACAAAATGCAAAGGTCACACATATGATTGTACCAAAGCCTAAATGGAAAGTGACCATGGATTACTAAAAGCATCTATGTCCAGGGTGCCTACTGCTCTCAAATGTCAATCCTATTGGTTACTACATATTTGTTTCTTCCTAAGATTATATATTTAACCTCAAGCCTGTTGAAAATATCTAATCCTATCACTCACTTTATACTTTTCCTGATTTCCTAATGCCCCTATTGATATCTGCTTTCCTACATATTTTTCCCAGTTCATCATTGTGACTATCTCTTCACATGTGCTGATATTTACATTCACCCTCTAACTGAAAATCAATTGCTAAAGAACTTTTTGTCCAACTCCGAGACTCACTCTTCTTCCTAAACCTACTGACTATCTTCCTAATCCTACAGACTATCCCTTTTTGACTGGATGTTCTCTTCTACTTTCAATCATCCGAGGTATAGGGTCCTATGCCATTGTATATCGATTTATCTGAGACCTCGGTGCAGAACATAATTCAATCTAAGTATACCAATCAAGGGCCCAATGCCTTTCTGGGCTTCAAATCTTTCCTAGATCTCTGATCTCATACATATATTTCACATTTATATTCTTATAAATATCACAGGTTCCCAATACCATAATTCATCCAGCAGAATGACTCCTAACCCAAATCGAACATGCTATTAACACTAACCATACACTGTTCCCTCAATCTCACTTTACAGAAGAGCAGGGACAGATTTGGTCTTAAAATCCAGGAAGGTAGAGTATCATCCACCAGCTGAGAACCTCAAAAGTCCCTGCAGAAATAATCCCTTGAGTAGGTGTAGGCAGGTATGAAGGATCTGAGAGAGCAAAAGTCTTCTTCCATGGCAAACAACCTGGTCAGGTTGAAGGGATGTGTCTGAATTAGCCTCTCTCTTCCTAATGTAGAGAAGATGGACCAAACCATGGCTTTGTGGTGAGCTGTTCCCCGGTGCCTATGGTTGATATACCATTCTAACTTATGAATGAGTCACAGCAAGTAGAGGCAGACTCCATCTTTTGGGAACCTTGGAAGCAACTGTTAAAACAAAGTGGTTTCCAAGGCAGTGACTTCATTCCGTTCTTGAAGGAAGTGACCTCACCTTACATTATTGGTGATGAAAGTCTGTGATCTTGGGATCCAGGAACCCAGGCACACAGAGTCAAACCCACTCCATGTCCCAGTGGGCTCACTTGTTTGGATTTAACAAGACAGAGTCACTCTTTCTTGGTACCTACTGATGTGAGGACAGCCAAATGCCTGGAAACTATGAAGACTGGCCTTTCAGAGAAAGCAGGTAGTTTCTCACCACGGGCTCCTGACAACTTCACAGAGTTTGCTAAAGAGACCAGATCGGAGACAGGACACGCCATTTTTGGAGAACATAGTATGGCCCACAAGTCAGAGGACACTCCGGATAGACACAGACCTACTTGGGGGAAAGAGGTGCCTTTTTGGGTGTGAGTGTGAGTTTGTGGTTTTGTCTCATGTTCTGAGAATAGTTAGGAAAGCTGGTTTGTTTGTTTTGGAGTGGACTGTTTCTAGTAAGTCCTTTGACAACGTGAGTGTTTCTGTGTCTATATATCATACTGTGTCCGTGATTGTAGACAGTAGAAAAGAGAATGCATCAATGGATGTGTCCTGTCTACGAGAAAGCTTCAAAGCATTCATCCTGTGCAATTTATGAATGGACTGCAGCTTGCCGTATGGATGGGCAACTCCTGGTATCTTTCTAAATTCCTGTTTTCTTCCTGAATTCTGGACACTCTCCAGAATACGCTCGTGATTTTGTGTCCAAGATATGTACCACCTCAATCTCTGTGACATGGCCATATACTGGATAGCTGATGGGAATGGTGAGTATCTCAGAAAACTCAGATATCAGTATGCCCAAGAAAGTCTCAGTGGAGAAACCCTGCTTTGGGCCTTTTGCTTACCTATTCTGTTGCCCTGAATGTCAGGAAGGTCTTTGCCTCAGGCCACACTTTGTGAAGCCTGAAGAAAATAGTTTTCAAATGGAATTGAATGGTCATTACCTGTGCCTCTTCGGTTAATTGCTTTGGAAATGGATGTGTCTGAATCAGCCTCTTGGCCCTATGTGAGGCTGTGGCTTAGATTCACAGCACATGATGGGTCTAAAGAAAAATCCCATGTGTGCATCCAAAACCAAAATGGACAAAAGAACTGTCATGGTGGATAGAGTCTCTCGCCTTCCTCTGTAAGGTTCCTGACCTCCATTAAGTGAGAATAGGGATCATTTGGGTCAAGTGAATTCTTTAAAGTTCTGCAGAGGCTATCCCATAGGTTCGTGGGTTTTCTCATGACTCCAATTCACATCTATGTTTATAGAAGAGCAGGGACAGTGTTGGTCTTACAATACAGGAATGCAGTGGATCTTCCATCTGTTGAGAACCTCAAAGCTCCATGCTGAAATGATCTCTGGAGAAGATGTAGGCAGCTATGTAAGACCTGAGAGAGCAAAAATCATCTTCCATGGCAAACAACCTGGTCAGGATTAAGGGTTGAGTCAGAATGAGCCTATCTCTTCTTAATGTAGAGAAGATGGACCAAACCCGGCCTGTGTGGAGAGCTGTTCCCTTTTGCCTACGGGTGATATACCATTCTAACTTGTGAAAGTGTCACAGGAAGTAGGGGCAGCCCTCATCTCATGGGACCGTTGGAAGCAATTGTTATGACAAAGTGGTTGCCAAGGCAGTGATCTCATTCAGTTCCTGAAGGACGTGATCTCATCTCACTTCCATGGTGATGGAACTCTCTGAACTTGGGATACAGAAAGCCAGGCACCCAGAGCCAGTCTCAGTTCTAGTCCCAGTGGTCTCACTTTTTTGGATTTACAAAGGACAGAGTCAGTCTTTCTTGATACCTACTGATGTGAGGATGGCCAAATGCCAGGAAAGCTCGGAAGAGGGGCTCTTCCTGAGAAAGCAGATAGTGGCTCACTCCTGGCTTCTAACAACTTCACATTGTTGGCCAAGAAGACCAGATCTGAGACAGGTCAGGCCATTTCGGAGGATCATAGTATGGCCCATCAGTCAGAGCACATTCCGGAGAGTCACAGACCTATTTGGGGGAAGGAGGTGCCATTGCGGGTGTGGGTTTGTGGTTTTGTCTCATGTTCTGAGAATAGTTAGAAAAGGCGGTTTGTTTGGTTTGGAGTGAACTGTTTCTAGTAAGTCGTTTGACAATGCAAGTGTTTCTATGTCTGTGTATCCCACTGTGTCCGTGCTTGTAGACATTAGAAAAGAGAATGCATCAATGGATGTGTCCTGTCTCATAGAAAGCTTCCCAGCATTCATCCAGCACAATTTATGAATTGAATGCGGCTTGCCTTATTGATGGGCGATACCTGCTACCTTCCTAAGTTGCTGTTTTCTTCCTGAATTATGGCCAATCTAAAGAATAGGCTCATGGTTTTGTGTCCAAGATATGTACTACCTCCAAGCTCTGTGACATGGCCATGTACTGGATAGCTGAATGGAATGGCGAGCATCTCAGAAAACTCAGATATCAGTGTGACCAGTAAAGTCTCAGTGGAGAATCCCTGCTTTGGGCCATTTGCTTACCTATTGTTCTGTTGCCCTGAGAGTCAGGAAGGTCTTTGTCTCAGGCCAACCCTTTGTGAATCCTGAAGGAAAGATTTTTCAAATGGAAATGAAAATGCTTTACCTTTGGCTCTTTCCTTAATTGATTTGGAAAGAGATGTGTGTGAATCAGCCTCTTGGCCCAGTGTGATTCTTTGACTTAGATTCTCAGTACCTGATGGATCTAAAGAAAGATCCCATGGGTGCATAAAATCCAAAATGGCAAAAAGAGCAGTCATTGTTGATGAAGTATTTTGCCTTCCTCTGTAAGGTTCCTGAATTCCATCAAGTGAGAATAGGGATCTTTTGGGTCAAATGAGTTCTTCAAATGTATTCAGAGGCTATCCAATAGGTGCTTGAGTTTTCTCATCTTTCCAATTCACATAAAGAATCTGTACCCGACACTCAGTAGGACTCAAATTGGAGAAGCAGAGCAGTATTAAGGGCAGGCCTATTTGATCACTCCTGGTACACAGGAAGGGTGTACAGGCCACTGGGAATTTAGGCAAATGAGGGGCAACAGAGCTTATTTTGGACACTGTCTTGGGCTACGCTAATGCTATCAAATGTCAATCCTATTGTTGACTTCATATTTGTTTTATCCTAAGCTCATATATTCATCCTCAACCCTGTTGAAAATATCTAATCCCATCACTCACTTTATTCTTTTCCTGATTTCCTAATGTCTCTATTGATATCTGCTTTCCTACATATTTTGCCCTGTGCATCATTGTGACTGACTCTTCACTTGTGTTGACGTTTACATTGACTCTCTAACCAAAACCCTATTGCTAAAGAACTTTTGTTCCAAATCCTATACTCACTTTTCTTCCTAAACTTACCGACTATCTTTCTAATCCAACTGACTATAACTTTTTGAATGGATGTTCTCTTCTACATTCAATGATCCAAGTACAGTTCAGGTTTCTATTCAACCGGGTGAGGGAGTAGATTCTGCAGTTTGGCAATTGGGGACAGCACATTCTGGCAACAAGATTAGCAAAGAGTTCTCAAGATTTCAACAGTGTTTCGTTAAGTGTACAGAAAAACAGGAAGTGACAAGTACATATTTTATTAACCTTTCATTCCCCACTTCTTTTTCTGGCTACTTTTAATCATAAAAGTGATCTTTGTGGGGTGTCACATTCTATGTCTGCTAGTGGGGTATTACCATAATTTTAATTTGTCCAAGTTGAGCTTGGAGAAAAGAAATTACATGGTTGAGGAAACAGGGTTTTATAGTTAGTAATACTATGAGGATTATTATTGGACCGGCCAGGGTTGATAAAAACGTAATTAACCAGGGGGACTGTGTAAAAAAAGACTCAAACTACCCTTTTTGTGCCTCTCTCTCTCCTTGTTGCTCTTCAAGGCATCTTTTTAATTTACTCATAGATTTTTTTACAACTCCAGTATTGTCGACATAAAAACAACATTCTTCCCTCAATGAAGCACAAAGGCCCCCCTCTGTCATGAAAAGGAGGTCCAACCCTCGACTGTTCTGTAAAACAACTTCAGAGAGAGAGGTTAAAGATTCCTGCAAAGCTGTGATGGAGGTTTCTAAAATCTTTAAGTTTTGATCTATTGCTGCTTCTAATTGGGTCACTTGTTGTGTCCCATGGACCAGAGCAGTGGTTCTTGTGCCCAACCCTGCAGCAACTCCTATTCGTAATAGAATGGCTAAGGTGAGGGACATATGTTCCCAGCGGAACCGGGTTGTATGTCCCCCTCTTTGATCTTCAGATGAACCTGCGTCATGATAGAGCACTCTGGGAAACATCTGCACCATTTCACAATTAATCACATCTGTTGACCATTTCATGAAAACATGAACAATGTTTAAGTATATAGAATTATACTGTTGTAGGGACGGACAAGGCAAGGCACCTAAGATAGCACCAAAGACACGGAAACAGTCTTTTTTGGTTTCAACCAGATTCAGAGGGCATTGCTTCTGTTGTAATCAATTAATCCCCTGAAACCCAAGTTACGTAGTTTCAGAATTTTGTACCCAACACGTAAGGGAAGGGGCTCAGAAGTTCACAGTCTGCAGAAGTTCACAAAAAGCAGTTTTTGTTTCTGTTTTTTCCTCAGTTTGGGCAAGTTAACTTTTCAAGGACACCTGGGTGGGGGTGTCTTCCCTTTCTTTTTTTCCCCCTTCCAGCTGTTTCCATACAGCCCAGTTTGTAACTTCTTTATCTTAGAAATGTAGCCATCTCTGTGAAGACCCAGCTCAAGGCCAGAGGACTTTTTTTCAAATATTTTGTGAAAAACTAGTAAGGGTGTGTCTAGATCAGGAGTGCTGAATTTTTTAGCCAGTTGCCAAGGAGACCAGGGCAACACAAAAATAGGAAGTTTATCTACAGTGAACTCTTTTATAGGGACTCTTTTGCTGAAAGTCCTAAATCAGCCATGGTGAAGACTTCTGGAGAAGGTCAGTTAAGACTTTTCTGTGGGCCTGGTACAGAGGGGGACAATTTGGAAGGCAGGGATAAGAGCAGCTCTGTGGATCTGAGAATGAGGAAGGAGAGATGTAAAAGAATATTGGGAGAGGGCTTTGGGATCTTAATTGCAACAAAAACTTGAGCAGTAGAACAGATAGAACAGAGGGGGAGACGGGAGTGAGATTCCAAAAAGCCTGTGAGGGACTTTAAATTCTTAGTAACCTGTTTTTAGTGATGACAAAGCAACATTAAAGGCCATTTTCATTACATCTTGTATTAGGGTCTCAGGATTCTTCTCAGCGGGTTTGAGCTTTGCATTAGGTGGTAAGAGGACTGGGTGGGACCCGGTGCGGGCACTGACAGGAGAGGAGAGGAGTGAGTGAATGGAGTGGTACCTCAGTACCTGCAACCTCAGCAAGGGAGCAATGGTCTGAGAACCAGTCGAGATTTGGGTTTTTGATCTAGATATTGGAGGGGAGAAATCAAGTTGCTGAGGTGGGAGTGACAGCAGAGAGTCTGGAGCACAAGGCTGAGGGTGAGCATCTATTGGAGAAGCATAGTTGAGGATGTGAGCAAAGGAGAGAGAAGGCCTCCACATAGCGGAATCTCCTTTCACCCTTTTGAGCACTTGCAGAAGTTAAAAAGGTCACACAGAATTTGAGGATCTAGAGACCCCTCTGAGGGCCATCGGTTTTGGTTACCTAATTCGTAATATGGCCAATGCTGTGTACAGAATTTGATGAGGAGTTTGGGTTCCATCTGACAGTCCCTGTATGCTCACATCCCCATGACTTACAATAGAAGTCTGCTCTCCCCCCCCACAGCCGTGACTGTTTGTGGCTTTGATAGTCTGCCGGGCAAACATAGTAATCTAGGCTAGCCAACCTGCATCTGGCTCACGTGTCCCTACATCTATAATGTTTGTTTCCATTATCTATGGTACGGAAGGGATTTAATGGAATTTTAGTGGGATCCTGTTAATCAGGGATATCCCAATAGGAAAGACCTATAGCCAGCTGACAAATGACTGGGTGGAGAGATGGCCACCAGGTTCGTAAGCTGGCTGTATTCGAGATAGGCCATACTTCATGTCCAGTAGGATTTGTGATCAGCCATCGCAGCTTAAGGGGATGATGAGGGTTAAGACTACTGGTCGTCAAGGGGAGAATAAATATCTTCCAGGATCTTCTTTACAACCATTTGCAATGTTTCTTTTTTCTTCTTTTTTATTTCTTTTTTTTTGTGTGTGTGGGGAAGGCTTCAATACATCCTGAAAATGTATGTTCAAAGACTAGGAGTTATTTAAGTCCATACCTTACTGGCTTAATTTCAGTAAAGTCCACTTCCCAGAATTGTCCTCGTCTGGTTCCTCATAGGTGCTTTCCTGCAGGAAGCTTGGAAGTGTAAGCTTTAACCAATTAATGGACCTGACAGGCTTTTGTTACCCATTCAGTTATTTCCTTTTGCTGTGAGTAGGTTAGTGGAAAACTGTGTTCTTGATCCTTCACGAATGAATGCAGTTTCTTTGAACAAAGGTGAGTGAGTTGATGAACATTTGCTACTGACATAGTTAGAGCCATGATTATAGGAGTAGTTACTGAAGGATTAAAAAATTCCACTTGGGGGCCTTCAGGGTTCAAAGTTATTTTGGCCCAGAGCTTGGTGAGCAGAACTCTGCCCATCAATGGGGCCAGGCATTCTGGGATTACTAGGAAGGAGTGATGGATTTTTCCTTTTCCCTGGTCCATGGTCCTCTTAGTTGTCAAAGCCCGATATTTACTTCTGTTAGACTCTTGAATTAGAGACCTTTTATTCGGTAGAGGGCCCAATGGGCCTTATGGGCTGAGTATATTGCCCCTGTATCTACTTCAAAGTTTATTGTGTTCCCCTCCACTTCAAAAGTTACCTTGAGGTCAGGGAGAGGATCTGAGCCCGGACTTTCTTAGTATTCCTCCAGAGTCAGAATATCTGGCTGGCATGGCTGTCTCTTTCTAGGGCACTCTTTGGCCCAGTGTCCTTTTTCTTTAGAGTAGGCACATTGATCTGAGGCCAGGGGTGGCCTCTAGTGTGTGCCCAGGTATCCCTTCCTGTCTCTCTGTTTCTTAGTTTCTGGCCTATTTGTTGTTGTGACCAGGACCTTAGTCAATGCCTTAGTCTGTCTTTTGTTTCTTTTATCCTCACTCAGCTCCCTTCTCTTCCTCAGTTTCTCTCTTAAAGTATACCTTCTCGGGTTCTCTGACTAAATCCCTCAAAGTCATATCTTGTAATCCATCTAAGCATTGTAACTTTCTTTTAATATCCAGGGCAGCTTTCCCAATAAAGGCCATTGTGACAGATGCCTTTTGATCCTCTGCCTGAGGATCGAAAGGAGTATGTCTCTTATATGCCTACATAATTAAGTCTAGAAACATACAGGGAGATTCATCAGGCCCTTAAATAATCTCTCTTACCTTGGCCAAATTAGTTGGTCACCTAGCGGCCACTAAGATACCCACTATTAGAGCCTGGCGATAAGTGGACAGATGCTCCCTACCTTCAAAGGTGTTGAGGTCCCAGTTGGGTCGTTTCAAGAGAAAGCCGGCTTTGAATATGTTGGGAAGTTGTGTCGGTCACGCATTTGGTCCGAGGATACTTTTTTCTAGCATCCAGGAGGATTCTCTTTTGTTCCTCTGTCATGAAGAGAGTCCCTAGGAGTTGTTGGCAGTCATCTCAAGTAGGTTGGTGTGAAAACATCAATGACTTCACCAGACCTGAGAGCCAGGTTGGGTCCTCGGTAAAAGGGGGATTGTTATTTTTCCATTTATATAGGTCTGAAGAGGAGAAGGCCAATACTGGTAGGCTTGCATTTTTTCCCTATGGCCATCGTCAATCATTGGTCCTTAGGGATGGAGGGAAGCAACACGGGAGTTCCAGGGTTTTCAATCATTTGCCACCGGCGAGTTCCTTTAGCAACTCCAGCTTCCTCCAGGGTAGGAGGGGCTGTGTGTGACGCAGGGGAGTTATCTGGAGGGCCCTGGGCTGGCTTAGCTTCCTCCAATTGCGGAGAGACTGAGTCAGCAGCTGGAGAATCACTTAGAGGGTGTTGGGGGTTGTGGGACAAGGGTAGAAGATAAGGAGGGGGACGAGAGTCCAGTAGAGTCAAATCTTGTGACTCAGGGAGAACAGAGGGTGTAGGAGGAGAAGGAGCAGAGGGGTTGAGAGATCGTGGGGGAAGGAGTAGGAACGGGGACACAGCAAGGAAAGGCTTCAGCCACGGAGGAGGAGATTTGCAGAGGTCCTGCCAAGTTAAGGTATATTCCTGTTTATCAGTATGGCTATGTGGCCCTGGCTGTAAGACAATATCTCTGTCTTTTTAAATTAGTGGGAAGTAGAAAGATCCTTCTAGGGGCCATCCGAATCCAAAGGTGGGCCATTCTGTGGCACACAGAGTCTGCCAGGTCCAGCGTTTTACTGAAAAAGAAACATTCTGAGCCCTTAAGCGGACTTTGGTCCATAGATCAAGGGTCAGGGACAGAGGCATTGAAGTGACCTGTCCCATAATGAAAGATACACAAACAGTAAAAGCAACGACACAGGACAAGGACAAGAGAAAACAATAAAGACAGGCAATGGACGTCCAACACTGAGACCAAGACTGAGCAGGCGGCAAAACCCGATGGGCTGGCAATACCGAATCTGAAACAAAGTATCACTGAGTCGAGGAGACTATTATTCCTCGATTCCCGAGTCCTCTGTGGCGTCCCCCAGGGACTTGGCTTGTGGCTCTGTGACACGTCTGCCAGCCACCATCAAAGAGAGCTCACACACTTCATCGACAGCCATTTTGCCAAGCCCTAACCTGAAACCTGAAACCAGAAAGAGGTGCCTTACTTACCCTGAGAGTAGCCCATTGGGGTCTCTCGTTCACCAGTGCTGGATTTCGGTGGAACCTCCATATATAAATATCGGAAGAGCATTGGGGGAAGAGACCACCAAGAGACTCTCTCATGCATAAACAAAGGGTTTATTGGGGGTCCAGCATGCTGGGGCTCAGAGCTCATTTGAATAGAGCAGAGAACCCTGAGAACAGCTTAAGCAGAGCTTATATACTTTCCTTGAAGAGGGCAGGGAGGAAAGTTTATTGATGGGCCTGGGCGGGTGAGCAGTTTGCGTGCAACTGGGTGAGGGAGTACATTCTGAAGTTTGGCAGTTGGGGACAGCACATTCTGGGAAAAAGATTAGAAATCACTTCTCAAGATTTCAACAGTGTTTTATTAAGCATACAGAAAAACATGAAGTGACAAGAATCTATTTTATTAACATTTCACTACCGACTATACTTTGCCAGATTTCCTAAAGTCTCTATTGATATCTGCATTCCTACATATTTTCCCCAGTTCATCATTGTGATTAATTCTTCACATGTGCTGACATTTACATTCACTCAATACCAGAAACCCTATAGCTAAAGAACTTTTGGTCCAAATCCTATACTCACTCTCCTTTATAAACATACCAACTATCTTCCTAATACTCCTGACTATCCATTTTGACTGGAAGTTCTCTTTGAAAATCAATCATCCAAGTTACAAGGTCCTATGCTTAATACCCAATCAAGGGCCCAATGCCCTTCTGGGCTTCAAATCTTACCTAGATTTTTGTTTTCAGATTCATATATTTTACCTATATATTCTTGAAAATATTGCAGGTTCCCAATACCATTATTCATCCAGCAGAATGATTTCTATTCCAAATCAAACCTGTTATTAACCCTAACCATGCACTGTTCCCTCAATCTAACTTTAGAGAAGAGCAAGGACAGAGTTGGTCTTAAAATACAGGAATTTAGGGGATCTTCCAACTGCTGAGAAACTCAAAGGTCTATGCGCAAATGATCCCTAGAGAAGTTGTAGGCACCTATGAAGGAACTGAGAGAGCAAAAGTCATCTTTCATTGCAAACAACCTGGTCAGCATGAAGGGATGTGTCTGAATCAGCCTCTCTCTTCTTTATGTAGAGAAGAAGGACCAAACGAGGCCTCTGTGGAGAGCTGTTCCAGGTTACCAATGTTTGATATACCATTCTAACTTGTGAAAGTGTCAAAGGAATTAAGGACAGCCTCCATTTCATGGGACCTTTGGAAGCAAATGTTAGGACAACGTGCTTGCCGGGGCATTGACCTCATTCAGTTCCTGAAGGAAGTGACCTCACCTCAGATTCTTGGTGATGGAACTCTCTGAACTTGGGATCCAGGCATCCAGGCACACAAATCTAGTCCCAGGCCCAGTCCCAGTGGTCTCACTTCTTTTGATTTACCAAAGACAGAGTCAGTCTTTCTTGGTATCTACTGATGTGAGGATGGCCAAATGCCAGGAAAGCTCTGAAGAGTGGCCTTTCCTGAGTAAGCAGGAAGTGGCTCACCGTTGTCTCCTGACAACTTCACAGAGTTGGCCAAGGAAACCAGATCTGAGATAGAACAGGCCATTTGATGGGAACATAGTACGGCCCACCAGTCAGAGGTCACACCCGAAAGTCAGAGACCTACTTTGGGAAAGGAGGTGAATTTGTGGGTGTGAGTGTGTGTTTGTGATTTTGTCTCATGTTCTGAGAATAGGTAGGAAAGGCAGTTTGTTTGGTTTGGAGTGGACGATTTCTAACAAGTGATTTGACAAGGCGAGTGTTTTTAAGTCTGTGTATCCCACTGTGTCCATGGTTGTAGACATTAGAAAAGAGAATGCATCAAAGGATGTGTCCAGGCTAGTAGAAAGCTTACCAGAATTCTTTCTGCCCAATGTATGAAAGGAATGCGGCTTGCCTTATGGATGGGTAACACCTGCTATCTTCCTAAGTTCCTGTTTTCTTCCTGAATTCTGGCCACTCTCCAGAATAGGCTCATGATTTTGTGACCAAGATAAGTACCACCTCCAAGCTCTGTGACATGGCTATGTACTGGATAGCTGAAGAGAATGGTGAGCATCTCAGAAAATTCAGATATCAGTGTGACCAGGAAAGTCTCAGTGGAGAAACACTGCTTTGGGCCATTTGCTAACCTATTGTTCTGTTCCCCTGAATGTCAGGAAGGTCTTTGCCTCAGGCCACCCCTTTGTGAAGCCTAAAGAAAATAGTTTTCAAATGGAAATGAATGGGCATCACCTGTGGCTCTTTGCTTAATTGCTTTGGAAAGGGATGTGTCTGAATCAGCCTCTTGGCCCTGTGTGAGGTTGTGGCTTAGATTCTCAGCACCTGGTGGATGTAAAGAGAGATCCCATGTGTGCATCCAATACCAAAATGGCCAAAAAGCAGTCCTTGTGGATGAAGTCTGTCGCCTTCCTCTTTAAAGTTCTTGAACTCCATCAAGTGAGAATAGGGATCCTTTGGGTCAAATGGGTTCTTCAAAGACCTGCAGAGGTGCTTGTGATTTCTCATGACTGCAAATCACATAAAAATATATACCTGACACTCAGTTTTCCACTAATTGGAGAAGCATAGAAGTATTAACGTCTAGCATATTTGATCACTCCTGTTTCACATGAAGGGTGTCCAGACCACCCTGAATTTACGCCAATGAGGGGCAAGGGAGTTATTTTGGACATTCTCTTGGACTCCGCCACTCATGGAAACCTTCCGCCAGAGGTTGTGATTAGTGTCTATATGGAAGAAGATGAGGGCCATATGGGAGGGTTTTGGTTTTAAATTTCGTCATTTGTGTCCAGTATGAAGACATGACCTGGACCACCTGGGCTTGAACTCTGGTGTGATTCCCCTTAGAGACTGAATTCAGAGAAGTATTGCCATGAATTTTGTTGGGATTTTAGGAGTCCACCCATGAGAATCACCCTTGGAAACTGAGATCTAGGCCCAGGTTGGCTTTCCACAGAGCCCTGGGTATCTCAGCCAGGATATCACATGATTTAATTCTGAAAGACTTGGCAGCCATAGTTGAGAGTCACAACACCCATGGACGTCACATTGTAGACCTCAATGGGCCTGGCTTCATGTGACATTTTGGCCACTCTTTGGGAAGCCTTGCCTGTGAGAGTTCTACAGAGCATTCATTGAAATGAGCTTCCTCACCATTTAATGGTTCCTGAATGAATTGAAACCCACAGTGCCTGCAACGTCATCCTTGAAAAATGCCTAGATAAATACCATGAAATTTTTGAAATTCTCATGACCAGGTGGCACTGGAGAAACTTTGGATGTCCTGTTGCTGATCGTAAATATGCAAGACAGTGCCTTGATTGAGTGGGTTTCATGAAAATGGTGTAGAACAGAGATGCCAGTATGTTGGAACCTGTTGAGTAGTGGGCCTAGAGCAGTGGTAGGCAGATGTGTGATAAAAAATTTGTGGTGGGGCCATGTGGATCTCCCATTGGCTTCCAAATGGCTTGTGACTGACATGGTGCAGCCATCAGACCCTTCCATGTAAAGGCTTCTTGTTATATGGAGATGTTTCCGGGCAATGTTCAGAATCAGGTTGCTATGGACATGTGGCCAAGCTATGTGGGATAGAAGCCTGGTTGGTGCATTCTCCTGCAGACCCTGACCAACCACACATGACAGAATTGCCTCCAGAACTGTGTCCCAGTTGAACTTCTTTTATTTCATGAAGCAAATGCCAAAGTCCCAGTGCAGCAGCAAGAAACACCACGAAAAGTGGAGGATGACCAAATGGCTTCCCAGTCCACATGGGAATACCCTTAGCCCCCAGTGGCCACAGTTTACTTACAAAGAGAGAATTCAGCACTGCTGCCTCATGTTCATTGGAAAATAAGAAATCGTGTCCTCCAGGTCACATAGATGCAGACACAGCTTTGATGGTCTCACTAGAAAGAAGCTAAAGCTCCTGACAAAAACATATATTTCAAGTGCCCAAACTCAGAGGCAGTTTCTCAAGAAGTATTTAGGCCAGCAGAGCTCCATATATATGGAGTGTTTATCCTGTCCCATACTAGGAAAACTCCTCTACCACTTCCAAGGGTGTAAACTCCTGAGCATATTATTCACAGATTTTATTACTCTACTCCTCTAATTGTGTCTTACTTTGGGGGAAGGAAATGTCAAGGAATTGTTCTGGATGACAGTGGGAAGATTTTGTTTAGCACATATTTGCATACACATTGGTTTCATTTTTCTATTTTACATTTGATATACTGAATCCCTGACACTAACACATACCCTACTAGATTCTGAATACTAATTCTAATATGATGGAGGAAAAATAACCGAAACAGAATAGAAATACAAGCAGTTCAGAGGAGGCACGTTGTATACTTGGACTTGCCTTTTGCATTATATAGGGTAGGAGTTATAAATCTAGTAAATTTTTTGTTGAAATAGTTTTCCATGTGCTTTTAAAGTTAACAAATATGTGAATTCCTGTCTCCCTTTCTCTGTATTCTATTCAGCACATGTATTTTTATATGCACATTTAGAATCCTACCTGGTATCACACGTACATTCTTGTGAGTTACATAACTTGGCAGATACAAAGTGTGAGAAGAGATCACTCCTCCTAAACGCTGTTTGCCCTGAAAATTCAACCTATGGGTGAGCTTCCTAGTTGAAAAAAGTTATACATAAATCCATATCCAGTAAAATGAATATTTTTGGATCTGTGGATGATTCATATTTCACGGTGTAATTCGATTGGCATATATATTGCTAATTTTTAAAATCTGTGTGTGGATATATATATATATATATATATATATATATATATATATATATATTCTCTCCAGATATTTCAAAATATTTAATATATGTGTCTTATTATACACTCCCTAAATTCATTCATGATTATGTATGTGGATTTATAATCAACTTTTCACAAGATTATTCTCAGAAATATTCATTCACCTGATATACGTATTTTTTTCCTAGTATTGAAAACTAACTTCAGTGAATGGTGCATATAAATCCTAATATTTCTACAGTAACTGATCCATTTTCACATCAATGCAAGTAGATTCCTATGGGACATGATAAGTATTTTGAAGTTCATTTTTATTTAAAACTAGTACATTACTATTTCTTCAGTTTATGCACATTATTGGATATATATTTCATCCACAAGTTCACAAATTTATAGGCATTTATTTCACTTTCAATCACTTTCTGATTCAGAAAACACGTGTTCCGCCATGTTTCAAACTGGTCTTTTCATGAGACTTCTTTCCAAACACATTATTTTTGATTTCCATAATCACTTTTGAAGCAAAACTCACACACTCTTCATGATAAACCATAACCCTAGGATTACAATTAGACGTATAACTAGTTGTTATGAATGATTATATATCAATATATGATTTCTTATGTATTTTCAGATATCAATTCAATACATTATTTAAAGTGGAACCAGTTATATTATTTATTAACTGTATGGTCTATTCATGCATTATCTCTATATTCATAGACACAGGGTACACCTATTTTTACCCTCAATACTAATTTATACGTTTTCAAAATATTCCTCAAAAAATGGTGGAAGAATTACTCATGTCACCTGATCTATATATACATTTTATCACAGTAATATTCTGGACAAAAAAATCAAAGGTCACCCTTAAGGTTGTACCAGAGGGTAAATGGAAAGTGAGCATGGATTACTAAAACCTTCCATGTCCAGGTGGCCTAATGCTCTCAAGTGTCAATCTTATTGGTGACTACATTTTTGTTTCTTCCTAAGATTATATATTCAACCTCAAGCCTGTTGAAAATGTCTAATCCTATCACTCACTTTATACTTTGCCTGATTTAGTAATGTCTCTATTTATATCTATTTTCCTACATATTTTCCCCTGTTCATCATTGTGACTGACTCTTCACTTGTGCTGACATTTACATTCACTGTCTACCTGAAACCCTACTGCTTAAGAACTTTTGGTCTAAATCCTATTCTCACTCTTCTTTGTAAACCTACTGACTATCTTTCTAATCCTACCGACAATCCCTTTTTGAGTGGGTGTTCTATTCGACATTCAATCATCCAAGGTACAAGCTCCTATGCCATTGTATATAGATTTATCTGAGACATTTTTGCAGAAAATAATTCAAAGCTAAGTGTACCAATTAAGGGCCCAATGCCCTTCTGGACTTCATGTCTTCCCTAGATTTCTGTTTTTATACTTATATTTCACCTATATATTCTTGTAAATATCATAGTTTCCCAATACCATTATTCGTCATGCAGAAGGATTCCTAACCCCAAATTGAACATGTTACTAACCCAAAACCATACACTGTTCTCTCAATCGAACTTTACAGAACAGCAGGGACAGGGTTGCTCTTAAAATACAGGAATGTAGGGCATGTTCCACCTGTTGAGAACATCAAAGGTCCATGCAGAAATGATCCCTTGAGAAGATGTAGGCAGCTACGAAAGACCTGATAGAGAAAAGTCATCTTCTATGGCAAACAACCTTGTCAGCATGAATGGATGTGTATGAATCAGCCTCTCTCTTCTTAATGTAGAGAAGATGGACCAAACCAGTCCTAGGTGGAGAGCTGTTCCCGGGTGCCCATGGTTTATATACCATTCTAACTTGTGAAAGTGTCACAGGAAGTAGGGGCAGCCTCCATCTCATGGGACTCTTGAAAGCAACTGTTAGGACAAAGTGGTTGTCAAGGCAATGACCTCATTCAGTTCCTGAAGAAGTGATCTACCTCACTTCCTTGGTGATGGAACTCTCTTAACTTGGGATCCAGGAAGCCAGGCACCCGGAGCCAGTCCAGTCCCAGACCCAGTAGGCTCACTTGTTTGAATTTACCAAGGAGAGTGTCAGTCTTTCTTGGTACCTACATATGTGAGGATGGCCAAATACCAGGAGAGCTCTGAATAGGGGCCTTTCCTGAGAAAGTAGGTAGTGGTTCACCGCAGGCTCCTGACAACTTCACAGAGTTGGCCAAGGAGACCAGATCTGAGATAGGACAGGCCATTTTGGGGGAACATAGTATGGCCCACCACTCAGAGGAAACTCCGGATAGTCACAGAGTTACATGGGGGAAGGAGGTGTCTTTGTGGGGTGGGTGTGATTTTGTGGTTTTGTCTCATGATCTGATAATAGGTAGGAAAGACGGTTTGTTTGATTTGGAGTGGTCTTCTTCTAGTAAGTCGTTGGACAAGGCAAGTGTTTCTATTTCTGTGTATCCCACTGTGTCCGTGGTTGTAGACATTAGAAAATAGAATGCAACAATTGATATGTCCTGTATAGTAGAAAGATTCCCGGCATTCATCCTGCCCAATTTATGAATGGACTGCAGCTTGCCTTATCCATGGGCAACACCTGCTACCTTCCTAAGTTCCTGTTTCTTCCAGAATTCTCACCACTCTCCACAATAGTCTCATGGTTTTGTGTCCAAAATATGTACCACCTCCAAGCTCTGTGACATTGCCATGTCCTGGATAGCTGAAGGGAATGGCGAGCATCTCAGAAAACTCAGATATCAGTGTGACCAAGAAAGTCTCAGTGGAGAAACCATGCTTTCGGCCTTTTGCTTATCAATTGTTCTGTTTCCCTGAATGTCAGGAAGGTCTTTGCCTCAGGCCACCCCTTTGTGAAGCCTGAAGAAAACAGTTTTCAAATGGAAATGAATGGGCATCACCTGTGGCTCTTTGCTTAATTGCTTTGGAAAGGGATGTGTCTGAATCAGCCTCTTGGCCCTGTGTGAGGTTGTGGCTTAGATTCTCAGCACCTGATGGATGTAAAGAGAGATCCCATGTGTGCATCCAAAACCAAAATGGCCAAAAGAGCAATTATTGTGAATGAAGTCTCTCGCATTCATTTGTAAGGTTCCTGACCACCATCAAGTGAGAATACGGATCCTTTGGTTCAAATGAGTTATGCACAGCCCTGCAGAGGCTAACCCATAGGTTTTTGGGTTTTCTCATGGCTCCAAATCATATAAAGAATCTATACCTGACAGTCTGTAGGCCTCAAATTGGAGATGCAGAGCAGTATTAACAGCTGGCCTATCTGATCACTCCTGGTTCACCGGATGGGTGTCCAGGCCACCTTGACTTTAGGCAAATGAGGAGCAAGGGAGCTTATTTTTGACACTGTCTTGGGCTGCACCCCACATGAAAAACTCCAGCCAGAGGTTATGATAAGTGTCTATATGGAAGAAGATGAGGGCCATGTGGGAGTGTTTGGTTTTTATTGTGGTCATTTGTTTGGCGGTTGGAAGAGATAACTGGATCCACCTGGGCTTGAATTCTGGCATGATTCCTCTTGGAGACTGAGTTCTGGAATTTACCTCAAAGAAGTATTGCCATGAAATGTGTTGGGATTTTAGGAGGCCACTCATGAGATGCGCCCTTGAAAACTGAGATCGAGGGCCAGGGTGTCTTTCCACAGTGCAGTGAGAATCTCAGCCAGGATATCACATGATTTTATTTTGAAAGACTTGGCAGCCATAATTGAGAGTCTAAACACAAATGGAACTCATATTGTAGACCTCAATGATCCTGGCTTCATGTGACCTTTTGGCCACTTTTTGGGAAGCCTTGCCTGTGAGATTTCTCCAGAGATTTCATTTAAATGAGCTTCCTCACCACATAATGGTTCCTGCATTAGTTGAAACGCACAGTGACTCCAACTTCATCCTTCAAAAATGGCTAAATAAATACTATCAAATTTCTGAAATTCCCATTACCAGGTGGCACTGGAGAACCTTTGGATATCCTGTTGCTGAACATGAGTGAAATAATTCCCCACGCAATGACACTTCACCGGGAGAATTCCAATTTTATTGCTAAAAGCTGTGTGCTTATATAGATCTAAGGGGGAGATGGTATGGCTTAGATAAATGGCAGCAACCCGTTTATTGACAAGTTCTTTCAAATATCAGCTCCAGAGCCCAGGAATTAGTTCTAATTGGGGCTAAGGTTCCCCACAAGCGAGATATGAAATTGGCGCTGGCGGGAGAGTTCACAAGGGCGGGAACTTTTTCCGCCACTGCAGAAATGAAGAAGGTAGGAAGAAGAAGTCCTTAGGCGCCATGTTGCGATTTTTCTCTGGGGTATGGCTGCCATTTATTCTTTTCCCAACATTCCACCCTTTTTGTTTTCTTAGGAAGTGGGGCGTCGTTTGTC
Organism: Callospermophilus lateralis; assembly: GCF_048772815.1. Lineage (NCBI taxonomy): Eukaryota > Metazoa > Chordata > Mammalia > Rodentia > Sciuridae > Callospermophilus > Callospermophilus lateralis. The sequence continues at coordinate 387,227 of NW_027515504.1, forward strand.
AGATCTGGCTGCTTCCTGCTGTGTGGGGGTGGTGTGGGGCCTAGAAAGAGAAGTGGAGGAATGCTCAGGGGGCAGGTATGGGGATATCATGGCAGCCAGAAATAAAACCCAGTGGCTATAGACAGCTATTTTCATAGGGGTGAAGTCAATAAATGTTCCCTGAAGCCAAAGATGTCGATGGCATGGAACCAGTCCTGGATGGAAGAGATTGTTGGTATCAGCCACTGGTCCTGTAACAGAGACTCAAGGAAATACTGGAAGCATTGCCTGGACATGGTGTCGCCAGCACCTGAAGAAGATCAGAGCGAATAAAAACAGAATGAAGATAAAAATTAAAGCAAATGTCAATTTTTGGCAGAAGTTCCATGTGGGGTGACTGACATAGAAGAGGCCAAGGGCCATGAGAAAGCTTAGAAGGTGGTAAAGACTATGAATCCAGGATGGCAGATTAAGAGGTTCTCCGAGCTCGTTGTCTCCCGCTGTCTAATACCCGTTGCATTCCATCGTGCCTGGTAGTGAGCTTCATCACTGAGTGAACTGTTCTCTTGGAGATGTTGGGGATTCATCGGTCATCAGAGGCTGGTAGTGACTAAGCAAAAGCTGGTTGAAAGTTTGATTAGGAATTTTATGCAGTTGGGTTTGAAGGCACTTCATTATGCAGGGCAAGAGAGCACAAAAAAGGAGCATCCAAATAAGGGGACCCAAGATATGTAGTAAGTACATGGCAAGATAGGATTGGAAGAACCCCGTTATGGGATTGGAGGAGGTAGGTTTGAGCAATTGGGTCGATAATTCCTGCAATTTAACAACATTTTTTTTTATTAGCCCAGATTCATTAACATAATAGCAAAATTCCTCTCTGAGGAATAGGCATGTAACCCCTTTTTCTGCAGTGAGAAGATCAATTGCCCTTTGGTTCTGTAAAGCCACTTGTGCCAATGAAGTAACCTGCCGCTGCAAGGAACCCAGAGACTCAGCCATGGTATTGAGTGTTTCCTGCAGTTTTTGTTGAAGGTCATTGGATCCCATAGAGCATGACCTATAGCTCCACCAGAGAGTCTGAGACCCGATACTGAGGTTGTTAAAATGAGGCCTACCAGAACCGGCAGAAAGACTACCCTACGGGTGCGGGAAGGTAGGGCCAACTGTCAGAATTCGGTGGGAGTATACAAAGAGAGCTGTGGAACTACAGTAACCAAGAAACAGGCGCCAGAGACATTGATGGTTGAGGTACTTAAAGAACCATTACACCAGAGGAAATGTCCAGGTTGCATAAACACAGTGCTCTATGGGGTGCTGTAGCTCAAGGAACAAATGGGTAAAGGATTCATTATTGGCAGGTGGAAACAGATGAAAGGAAATAAAGTATTGGTGGAATAACTTTCCCACAGTGGGATACGTGTCACATGTAGGGGTTGTCCTTTTTAGAGAAATTGTAGGGTTTTGCTGGAATATTTCCTGCTGCTAATGGGACTGCTGCTAGAAGTGGACGACTAAGTGAAGCACAGAGAAAGTACTGAGAAGTAGGCACAGAAAGAGGGGTGGAGTTTAATAATCAAAAAGTTTGGTGTAGCAAATTGAGCCATGTGGGAGGGGGACCTGAGAGGGTTGAAGGCTCTGAATCCTCTTTGGATGAGCTATGGATATGATCTCAAAGTTTTGATTCTGAGTCCTTAATGTGTTCGACTACCTGGATGGTTGCCTTAGGTTGCGTAATCAGGGTGCGGCCAATAGTCATCCACCCTGTGGGTCTGACTGAGGTTGTCCGAGCATAGACAGCAAACTCAACATAGCCCCATCGTTTGGCCTTGGGGTCAGGTTTATCTAAAGTAAACCATCCATTGTTACTGGATGAAGAGCCTTTATGCCACTTTATGTAACTAGAAGTCCACCCTTCAGGGTAACCAAATGAGTGGTAAGAATAGCTACCATGTTCATCATGGAACATGCATGACCAATAGGGGCACCCATTATATATCTCAGGCCACCAATGACAATAGTCTTTTGTTTGATCAAAAAGGAAGCAAATGAAAGGCCAGTTCCAGCTACCAGGGACGAAGGTCCTTGAAGGTGACAATTTTAGGGAAATAGAGGTGCAGTTGTGGATGAAGCAAGTAGTTGCATCCACTGCGCAGACCTTCTGCATGCCATGTTCTGAGTATCGTTCCCGAAAAGTGAATAAATGCATGGTAGGTGAGGAGGGTAAAGACCAGTCCTGACAGAGCACAGAAAATAAGCAGAGCACAAAAAACAAGCAGTTAGAGAAGACTAGGGTGTTGGGAGAGCTCATTGTGCCTTCTTTAAGAGGAATTGGGCTGCAAGGAAAACCGTGTGAGCCACAACTAAAATGGGTGAGATGGGTGTGGAGAGCAGGAGTAAAGGGGAGGTTCAGTAGGTGATTCTTGGAGTTCCTCTGGGGTGGCCCTGTCTTCAGCAGGTGGGGCCTCCTGGTGATGTGGCTTCAACCTAGACATGTGAATCCAGGGAGTGAGACAGTTGTCTGGTAAGGAGAGTTTGGCGGCAGTAAGGGTAAAGAGAATGACAGGATAGGGGCCTTCCCATTTTGCGGCAAGAGTCCCTTTCTCCTCTGGGGTATTATAATAGACTAGACTAACAGGTGTTAAGGGAGGAGTGTTTGGAGAGGAGACTGGGTCCGGAAGAAGCCAGTCCTGATATTTCCAGAGTTCCGAGCGGAGATGGAGCAAGAGAGGCAAAGACAAATCTCGGGTGAGAGGTCCTTGTGAAATGATCTACCCAGGGGTTATAAGAGGTCTTCCATACATTATCTCAAAAGGAGACAGTAAAGATGGTTTCTTAGGGAGAGCTCTGATTCGAAGCAAAGCCACGGGAAGGAGTTTGAACCAGTCTATGTTTAATTCCATTGTCAATTTGGTAAGGACTTCCTTTAGAGTACGATTTACCCTTTCCACTTTCCCTGAAGCCTGGGGGAAATATGGACAGTTGAAATGCCACTTGAAGGAGAGGGCTTGAGAGACCTTTTGTGTGATCCTAGAAGTAAACTCAGGGCCATTGTCATATTGTAGGGAAGTGGGCATACCAAACCTGGGGATGATGTCTGTCAGTAAGATTGAAGCTACAGTGGAAACCTTTTTATTGGAAGTGGGAAATGCCTCAACCCAACCAGAGAAAGTGTCCACAAAGACAAGGAGGTATTTAGTGCGCCATACTGTGGGCATGTTGGTGAAGTCTACCTGCCAGTCAGCAGCGGGAATGTGTCCCCGGGCTTGGTGGAAAGGGAAAGGTTTGGGCCTTAAAGGAGTATGAGGGTTGGTCCGCTGACAGATCTGACAATTAGAGGCTATATTCTGTAGCATGGCTTGTCAGAGGGGGTGAGGGAAAAGAAACTCTGTAAAAAGAGGGTCAAAGACTCAGAATTGGAAAGGAATAGAGTATGAAGGAACTTGAAAAGATGCTTGTTCTTACTGAAAGACGTAGGGGCTTCAGATCAGCTGTCTAAAGTGGCCATTATATGTCCCCCATGGAGGCCATAATTGAAAGTGGTAGCAGCCATTCGTGCCGCCTGGTCAGCTTTGGCATTGCCCTCAGTGATAAGAAAGCCGTCCTTCTGATGGGACCTACAATGGACAACTCCCAACTGGGTGGGTAAGTGGCCTCTATTAGATTGGCTATAAAAGCTGAATTAGTGATCGCATTACCTTTGGTGGTAAGTAGGCCTCGCTACTTTCAAATATCAGCATGGGATAATAAGATATGGAAGACATATTTTGAATCAGTTTAGAGGGTGAGGGATTTGCCTTGTGCTAGAAGGCAGGCACGAGTGGATGCTATAAGTTCAGCCTACTTGTCTGTAGTTCCTGAAGGCAAAACTTTGGCCTCTATAATCTCAGTGGCTGAAAATACAGCGTATCCAGAGTAATGAGTTCCGTTCTCCCTAAAGGAACTGCTGTCAGTAAACCAGATAAGGTCAGGTTTGCTGAGTGGTCTCTCAGAAATGGAAGAATGACAGGGGAGGAAATCATCTAAGGTTTCCAAGCAATTATGAGTTGGTATGTGAGACATGGGAGTCATTGGGAGCAGTGAGGCAGGGTTCAGTGCAGAGCAGGGGAGGAAAATAATATTAGGGTTTTCCAGAAAGGAAGTGAGGGGCGACAGAAATCTGGATGTAGGGAGAGTTTGAAGGCCCTTTTAAGCTAAAAGATCCTTCAAGTGATGTGGGGAGTGGATAGTTCAAGGGGCCCCAAAAGTCAGATTAGAGGCTTCTTTGTGTAAAATTTGTCCAGTAGCCAGAGCTCTTAAGCAAGGGGCCCACCCACGGATGGTAGGGTCTAGTTGCTTGGACAAATATGACACAGGTGCAAATGTACGCCCATAGTTTTGACCTAAGACCCCAAGTGCTTGCCCCCCTTTTTCATGGACATATAGATGAAATGTTCTTGAAAGATCTGGAAGGTGAAGGGCAGGTGCCTTTAAGAGGAGTTGCTGAAGCCTGCGGAAGTGGTAGATGGGAAAGGAGGCAAGAGATTCACTAGGGGTTCCCTTTGCTAGGTCATACAGGGGTTTGGAGAGAGGAGAATAAATTGGGATCCAGGCCCTAAAATAACCTGCTAATCCTAGGAATGATAGTATTTTGGCTTTCGTATAGGGCACTGAAAGATCACAGAGGAGTTGCCTCCTATCCAGTGTTATTTCCTTTTTCCCGGGTGTAAGGCAAAAACCAAGATAGGTGACCGAAGACTGGGAAACCTGGGCCTTGTGGGGAGACTCCCTATATCCCTTGTCTTCTAGGAATTTATGAAGCTGAGCGGTGTTGGATTGAGAGTGTTCCAGAAAGACTACATAGAAGAAGGTCATAGACATATTGAAGTAGAGTAGAGTCAGGACAGGTCAGGTGAAAGGATGTGAGGTCCTGGGCAAGAAATTGGCCAAAGAGATGGGGGCTATCCCTGAATCCCTGTGGGAGGACAGTCCAGGTAAGCTGATGAGAATGGCGGGTGTGAGAGTCAGTCCATGAAAAAGCAAAGATATCCTGAGATTCTGAGAACAAGGGAATAGAAAAGAATGCATCTTTTAAATCTAGGACTGAGAAGTGAGTAGTAGTGGCATGGATCTGAGAGAGGAGGGTGTAAGGGTTGGGCACTAGCGGGTGGATGGGGTCCACAGAGGAGTTGACAAGGCAAAGTTCTTGAACCAGCCTGTAGGACACCTTAGGTTTCTTAACTGCCAGAATGGGTGTGTTGAAAGGAGAGTGTGTAGGCCTAAGATACCCCTTTCATAATAAATCCTGGATGATGGGTTCTAATCCAAGGAGGGATGTGGTTGTGAGTGGATATTGTGGTTGACTAACATATCTTGAAGGGTCCTGTAAGACAATATGAATAGGACTGCATTTAGCCATAAAGGGTGTAATTGTGTCCCAAACCTCAGGGTTAAATGGTTTAGATAGTCGTGGGAGAGTGCATGAAGGAGGTGTATCTGCCCCTAGGAATATCATGAGGAAATGAGAGGTAGGAGAGGTGTGGGGTGATAAGTGAATGGTGACTTTTAATAGTGAGAGTATGTCCCTTCCCAGAAAGGGAATGGGGCAATGGCTCATAACAAGAAAGGAGTGAGTGAAGGACAAAAGGGATCGCTGCATATAACATGATTGGGGGGGGGGTTTGAGGAAAAATCTTTTTACCTCCTACCCTGACAATAGGAGTTTTTGAGGGTGTGGTAGGACCCTAATACTCCCTCAAAATCGAAAAAGCGGCACCAGTATCCAAGAGGAAGTTAATGAAGCGTCCATCCACCAGGAAGGTGACCCTAGGCTCTTGATTCTTGATGGTAATTGTCTGGAGGGAAGGCCCAGGACTCCATCAATCCTCCTCTGCCAAGCCCAGGTGAGGCTGGGGTTGCTGGGCAGCAGACCAACCTCCCTTCTGGGTTGTTGGGCAGTCTGCCCCCCAGTGTCCACTTTGATGGCATTTTGCGCAGAGTTGTAGGGTGTCCTCGGCGAAGAACAATTCCTGGTCCAATGTCCCTCCTTACCTCATTTGAAGCAAGCTCCAGGGGGGGTCATATTGGGACGGCATGGTGATGGCCTTCTCTGAATGAGCTGGGCCAACATTTGGAATTTGGCATTTTCAGCCCTCTGCCTACGGAATTCACTTTCATCCTCTCTACCATGAAAAACCTTGAAAGTGACAGCGAGGATTTTGGTCTGAGGAGTATCAGGGCCCTGTTCAAACTTTTTAAGCTTGGCTTTAATGTAAGGGTAGTTTTGGGCCAGAATATGTCATTAAGACATGACGGCCATCAGGGGTTTCTGGGTCGAGGTTTGTGTACTGCTGAAGGGACTTGGTTAGTCTATCCAGGAATTCTGAAGGTGTTTCCTCCTTCTTTTGAATGACCTCCTGCATCTTTTGAAAGTTAACAGCCTTGCGGGTGGCCTTTTTCAGTCCCGCCAAGAGGCAGGATGTAAAAAGGTCACTAGACTGTAAGCCCATAGGGGATCCTGCTCTGGGACAGCATGAGGGCCTGTGGGTGGTTATGATTGGTCCTATGATTTTTATCAGCATGGGCTTGGGCTAGCTCCCAGAACCATTGCCTTTCCTTGGGGAGAAGTTTATTGGCCAAGAGCATGTAGATGTCATGATGAGTGAGGCTATATGCTTGCAGTACCCATTGAAACTCCCGAATGTAAGTGGTGGGGTCAGTGGTGAAAGAGCCTAACTTCCTCTCTAGCTGAGTAATGTCCGACATGGAGAAGGGCACGTGGACTCTGATGACACCCTTGGGACCAGCTACCTCACGAAGGGGTGCGATTGTCTTGGGGGTGGAATGGAGTCCCTTAGACCTGGTAACAGGAGGACTGAAAGAGGCAGGCGGTGGACAGGAAGGAGAGGGAGGGGAATGGAATGTCTCTGTGGAAGAGGAGGAGGTGGAGCAGGCAGAAGAGTGGGGAAGGGAGGGGGATGAAATGGAAGGTTGAGGATCTGTGGAATCAGGCAGAGGAAGAGGAGGATTTTGCGGGAGAAAAGTGTCAGTTGGGGCTGGGGGACAAGGTGGGGGTTGATCTGCTGGGTCGAATGAGGAAGAATCTGCGAAGTCAGGAGTAGAACTAGGGGAAGAGAGGGGTTTGCAAGCAAGAAGGACCTGAGAGGGAGGGCAGGAGGAGCAGAGACAGGGTGCTGTGCGAGAAGGCTAAAACATTCAATACAGGGAATCTCACTCCACTTTTTCAGATGCTGGCAGTAATTAAAAAGGTCCAAGAGGAGGTTTGGATCTAAGGAGCCTTCTGGAGGCCAATGATTGCCATTATCCAGTGGATATGTAGGCCAATCTTGGGTACAGAATTTGATTAGAAGTTTGGGCTTGATGTCTGGTGTGAGGGAGAGTGTGGCCAGATTTTTTATTAAACTTTTGAGAGGTGAGGTTTCAGGAACAGATAAAGAGGTGTCCACAGTCACAGGGAGAGATGGAAGAGAGAGAGAGAGAGAGAGAGAGAGAGAGAGAGAGAGAGAGAGAGAGAGAATGAATAAGTGTAAGCAAGAGAGACAAAGAGAAAACCCGGCCTGGAACGGACTCCGGGAAGCGCTCAGGGCGAATGGGGGTCAGGTGGGCATCCCCAAAATGACCAGCCGTCATGAGGAAATACAGAGGGCACTACCTGATCGTCACCAGTGAAGTGCGATCTGTGAGACCCAATGGGTTCGGAGCCACGGGCAACCTGACATCAGGAAAGTTTTCGAACGCAGCAGAAGAAGTAAGTAATGAAAACAGAACTCCGGCTCCAGCAGAATGCAGTTCCAGGATGGGAGTTCAGTTTTCCCCGAGCAGAGAGGCAGCTTCAGCCAGACACAGCAGGCCAGCAGGAAACAGCAACTCTAGCCGGCAGCGGCAGCAGCAGCAGAGGAGGAAAAACCACAGAGCCTCTCATGTAAACTCAGAAGCCTCACACCCCAAAGGGAAACGGATCACCAGAGGGTCCACTGCAACCAGTAAAGGTCTTAGTGGGAGGAATTCCCTCCCCCCTACCAGGCGTCTAGAGTGTGACAGACGATCATGGTCACAAAGCCAGCAGTAGCCCGAAGGGAGTTGGCGAGCCGGGGTCAGGGGAGGCTTACATACAACAAATCAGTGATGAGTGCAGGAAGCCTGCGTCTGAAAAGAGCAGACCAGGGCAGAGTGCCACGGTGGAGCAGTGGACGGGGCTCTTGTTGGAAAGAGCTCACCCATATCCTCACACGGGGCACCAGAATGAAAGAACTCCCCACGCAAAGGTACTTCACCGGGGGAATTCCAATTTTATTGCAAAAAGCTGTGTGCTTATATAGAACTAAGGAGGAGATGGGAGGGCTTAGATAAATGGCAGGCAATCCGTTTATTGGCAAGTTCTTTCAGATATCAGCTCCTGAGCCCAGGAATTAGTTCTTATTGGGGCTAAGATTCCCGGCCAGCAAGATTTGAAATTGGCGCCAGCAGAAGAGTTCACACGGGCGGGAACATTTCGCACCACTGCAGAAAAGAAGAATGTAGGAAGAAGAAGTGCTTAGGCGCCATGTTGGGTTTTTTTTTTGGGGTATGGCTGCCGTTTATACTTTTCCCAACAATGAGTATACCAGACAGTGCCTTGATTGACTGGTTTTTGTGAAAATGGTGTTTAACAGAGATGCCAGAAAGTTGGATCCTGCTGATTAGTGGGCCAAGAGCAAAGGTGGGCATGTGTGTGATAAAACATCAGTGGTGGGACCATGTGGATCTGCCATTGGCTTCCAAATGGCTTGTGACTGACATGGTGAAGCCAGCAGACCCTTATATGTAAAGGCATCTTGTTACATGGAGAGGATTCAGGACATTGTTCAGAATCAGGTTGCTATGTTCAAGAGGGCAAGCTATGTGGAATAGAAGCCTGGTTCTTGTATTCTCCTACAGACCCTGACCCACCACATGTGACAGAAATCCCTCACGCACTGTGTCCCCGTTGAACTCCTTGTATTTCATGAAGCAAATACCAAACTTCCAGTGCAGCACCAAGAAACACCACGAAAATAGAGGATGACCATATGGCTTCATAGTCCACACTAGAGACATTTAGCCCCAAGGGGCCACAGTTTACCTTCAAAGGGAGAATTCAGCACTGGTGTCTCATGTTCATTGGAAAATAAGAAACCATGTCCTCCAGGTCACATAGATGCAGACCCAGGTTTATGGTTTCACTAGAAAGGAAGCTAAAGCACGTGACAACAACATATATTTCAAGTGCCAACCTCACAGGCAGTATCTCAAGAAGTCTCTAGGACAACAGACCTCCATGTTTTTGAAGTGTTTACCCTGTCCCTTACTTTTGGAAACTCCTCTAACATTTCCAAGGTTGTGAACTCCTGATCGCATTCCATTCCAGATATGTATTCATGGATTTTCTAACTCTTCTCCTCTAATTGTGTCTTACATGGGGTGAAGGGGTTGTCAAGGTATTGTTCTGGATGACAGTGGGAAGATTTTTGTGTAGCACATATTTACATACACATTGGATTCATTTTCCAATTTTCCATTCGAAATACTGAATCCCTGTCAGTAACCCATACCCTAATAGACTCTGACTACTAATCCTAATATGATGGAGACAAATAACCCAAACATAATATTAATACAAGCAGTTCAGAGGAGGCATGGTGTATAGTTGGTCTTGCCTTTTGCATGATATAGTGTAGGAGTTATAAATCTTGTCAATTGTTTGTTGAAATAGTACTCCATGTGTTTTTAAAGTTAACACATATGTGAATTTCTGTCTCCTTTTTTCTGTAGCCAATTCAGCACATGTATTTTTATATGCACATAAAAAATCCTACCTGGTATCACACGTACATTTTTGTGAGGTGGCTAACTTAGCAGAAACAAAGTATGAGAAGAGATCACCCCTCCTAAACACTTTTGGAACTGAAAATTCAAACTATGAGTGAGATTTTTAGTTGAACAACATTATACATAAATCCATGTTCAGTAAAATTAATATTTTTGGATCGGTGGATGATATATATTTCACGATGAATTTTGATTGGCATATATATTGCTACTTTCTAATGTTTCTCTGTGAGATATATATATATATATATATATATATATATATATATATATATATATATATTCTCTAGATTTTTCCAAATATAAAATATATGTGTCCTATTATACACTCCCTAAATAATTCACTCATGCTCATGTATGTGGTTTTATAATCAAATTTTCATACGATTATTTTCAGAAATATTCATCCACCTGAAATACATATTTGTTTTCTAGTACTGAAAACTCACTTCACTGAATGGTGCAAACAAATCCTTATATTTCTACTGTAACTGACCCAATTTAACATCAATGCAAGTAGATTCCAAAGGGGCATGATGTGTATTTTGACGTTCATTTTTATTTAACACTGGTACATTACTATTTCTTCAGTTTTTTTACATCATAGTATATACATTTCATCCACAGGTTCACAAATTTAAAGACATTTGAAACACATTCAATCACTTCCTGCTTCAGTACACATGTATTCCTCCTTGCTTTTGACTTTTTATTTATTGAGACTTTTTTCCAAACACATTATTTTCGATTTCCATAATCAATTTTGAAGCAAAACTCACACACACTTTATGATAAACCACAACCCTAATATTACCATTAGATGTATAACTGGTTGGAATGAATGTATGTATGTCAATATAACATTTCCTGTGTATTTTCAGATATCAATTTATTCCAATTTCTAAAGTTGGAATCAGTTATATTATATATTCACACATGGTACACCTATTTGTGCCCCCAATACTAATTTATATCTCTTCTAAATATTGCTCCCAGAAATGGTGCAAGAAAGACTCATGTCACCTGATCTACATATATATTCTGTCAACAAAATGCAAAGTCACACTTACAATTGTACCAAAGCCTAAATGGAATGTGAGTATGGATTATGAAAATCACCCATGTCCAGGTTGCCTAATGCTCTCAAATGTCAATCCTATTGGTGACTACATATTTGTTTCTTCCAAAGATTATGTATTCAACCTCAAGCCTGTTGAAAATGTCTAATCCTATCAATCACTTCATCATTTGCCTGATTTCCTAATGTCTCTAATGATATCTGCTTTCCTACATATTTTCCCCAGTTCATCATTGTGACTGACTCTTCACATGTGCTGACATTTACATTTTCTGTCTACCTGAAACCCTATTGCTAAAGAACTTTTTGTCCAAATCCTATACTCACTCTTTTTTTTCTAATCCTACCAACTATCTTCCTAATCCTACCAAGTATCCTTTTTTGACTGGATGTTCTCTTCGACATTCAATTATCCAAGGTACAAGGTCCTATGCCATTATGTATAGATTTATCTGAGACACATGTGCACAACATAATTCCGAGTGAAGTATCCCAATCAAGGATCCAATGCTCTTTTGGGCTTCAAATCTTACCTAGATTTGTGTTTTCATACATATATTTCACCTCTATATATACTTATAAATATTGCAGGTTCCCAATACCATTATTCATGCAGCAGAATGATTCCTAACCCAAATCAAACATGTTATTAACCCTAACCATACTTTGTTTCCTCAATCTAACTTTACAGAAAAGCAAGGACAGAGTTGGTCTTATATAGAAATGTAAGAGATCTTCCACCTGCTGAGAACCTCAAAGGTCCATGCAGAAGTGAACCCTGGGGAAGATATAGAAAGCTATGAAGGACCTGAGATAGCAAAAGTCATCTTTCATGACAAAAAAAAAAAAAAAAAAAAAAAAAACAGGTCAGGATGAAGGGGTGTGTCTGAAGAAGTCTATCTCTTCTTAATGTAGAGAAGATGGACCAAACCAGGCCTGTGTGGAGAGCTGTTCATGGGTGCCTATGTTTGATATACCATTCTTACTTGTGAAAGTGTCACACGAAGTAGGGGCAGCCTCCATCTATTGGGACACTTGGAAGCAACTGTTAGGACAAAGAGGTTGCCAAGGCAGTGACCTCATTCAGTTTCTGAAGGAAGTGACCTATATCATTTTCTTGGTGATGGAACTCTCTGAACTTTGGATCCAGGATGCCAGTCACCCAGAGGCATTCCCAGTCACAGTCCCAGTGGCCACACATGTTTGGATTTACCAAGGACAGAATCGGTCTTTCTTGGTAACTACTGATGTGAGGATGGCCAAATTCCAGGAGAGCTCTGAAGAGGGGTCTTTCCTGAGAAAGCAGGTAGTGTCTCACTACTGAACTGAAACCCACAGTGCCTCCAACTTCATCCATGAAAAATGGCTAGATAAATACAATAAAATTTTTTAAATTCTCTTAACCAGGTGGCACTGGAGAACATTTGGATGTCTTTTTCCTGGTCATGAGTGTACAAGAGAATGCCATGATTGACGGTATTTCATGAAAATGGTGTAGAACAAAGATGCCAGTAAGTTGGACCCTGCTGAGTAGTGGGCCTTTTGCAGTGGTGGGCAGGTGTGTGATAATACAGCTGTGGTGTGGCCAGGAGGATTTTTCATTGCCTTCAAAATGGCTTGTGACTGATATGGTGCAGCCAGCAGACCCTTCTTGTTATATGGAGAGGTTTCCGGGCAAAGTTCAGAGTCAGATTTCTATGGACAAAGGGGCAAGCTTTGTGAGATAGAAGCCTGGTTGTTGCATTCTCCTGCAGACCCTGACCCACCACAAGTGACAGAACTCCCTCTAATACTGGGTCCCAGTTGAACTCATTGTATTTCATGAATCAAATACCAAACTCCCAGTGCAGCAGCAAGAAACACCACGAAAAGTGGAGGATTACCAAATGGCTTCACAGTTCACACGGGAAGACAATTAGCACCAAGTGGCCACAGTTTACCTACAAATAGAATATTCAGCACTGCTGCCTCATGTTCATTAGAATACAAGAAACCATGTTCTCCAGGTCACGTAGATGCAGACCCAGCTTTTATGGTGTCACTAGAAAGGAAGCTAAATCTCCTTGCAACAACATATATTTCAAGTGCCCAAACTCAGAGGAAGTTTCTCAAGAAGTCTTTAGGCCGGCAGAGCTCCATGTTTTTGGAGTGTTTACCTGTTAGACCAGGACGCTAGAAAAGACCACTGACTCAAATTAAAATCAAATAAAATTAAGCTTATTATTTCCACTGGCCATGCTGCCTCTCCCTCCCAAAACGAAGGGAACAAGACAGCAACCCCAGCTTTGCTACAGCCCAGCTTTATAGCCCAGAAAGTTACACAAAAGGGGGGTTACAGATAACAGAACTCTGATAAACATCACACTAAAGGTAGTTTACAATTTTTTTGCTGTCCCTACATGAGAATTCATGAGGACCATTAGAGCCTCAGAGAGGGTTGTTGTCTTGCCAGAGAAGGCAAATATTTATGATGTGTCACTAAAGTTTCAGAGAGGGCTGCTATCTGGTCAGAGAGCCAGGCATGTGTGAGTTCAAGGCGCGGGCAGGCATTCCACGCAGGTTCAGAATTTGAAGTAATTAATGGTAAAGCCAAAATTATCTTTTCATGGCTTTGTGGCATGATGGCTCCCAATTTTAATAAAAGATCAGGTTGGGTCTACAATTCCCCCCTTTTCTCTGTGTCCCTTTCAAATCTTTGATAGATTATGGGAAGAGCACTGAGGAAATTTTAATCCCTCAGGTAAGAGTCTCCAAATTTTTAGAACTCACCCAAAACCGATCTCGCTGATTTTACCCTTCTTAATTACTTATATTGATAGTCTATTTATCTTTCTCTCCATTGTTGTAAGAAGAGTGGCATCACTAATTTTTTCTTCTTCTGTCCTGAGACAGGGTGACGTGATTGGGCTCAGCGTGAGGGACATGAGTTGCCTATTAGAAGTCAGTTGAGAGACATGAGTTGCCTTTTAGAAGTCAGTTTGGTTTGAAGTCAGGTTGGGGAAGAACAGGTTGTAAAGTCATCTGTGAATGGGTTCTTCTATGAGTGAAACAAAAACCATGAGTACTGGATAAATGTTGCAGCAGCTGGAACATGTCACTGTATAGAAATTCCCTCACCAGTCTTTAATATCCACAGTTATCAGGACTGTCAACTTAATATTTAACTTTAAGTGTTACAGTTGGCCCTCCCAATAAGACACAGTTTAATAATTTAATGTCATCTGATCTTGTAAAATCCTTTTACTAGTATGACCTCTGCGTCTAATAGAGAAACCTTTAATTCTGTTACTCAGGGCTGGATAATCGTACTAGCAAACACCAAGCCTACCTTTGTAGGTTAGGAATATCTGTAGGTCTTAAACTGAAAACTTCTGCCTGTGGCAGCTCTTCTTGATAGTCTCTTTTTATAAGTATTAGGCATTCCTGTGTGAGAATCCTTCTTTGTAGCCTCCAGTCTTACTTGTTTGGGGAGGATAAGATAAAGTGCATACCTTAAAATTTTATTATTATTATTATTATTATTATTATTATTATTATTATTATTATTTAATATGCCCAGGAGTGGCTGTATTTTGGTCTTAACTGTCTTTGCTAAGTGTTTAAGATGAAGCAGTCAAACTGACTTTTGTTTCTATCTATTGTTAACAGTCAGCTGAGCTTTTGTGGGAATCAATTCTGGGGAAACTTGAGAGGAGATTCTCAGTTCTGCTAGTGCCATTTGCGCTAGGTGGGTCCAGGTCTTGCTTGACCATTTGGCTTCCCTCAGAAGCATCAGGGATGTCTCCTTTCTCTGATGACTCTCCTCTTTGTAACAAATGCACTGATTGGCTTTTTGTTCTCCAGTGGTCTCATTAATCTCCCTGATCAGGAGGTTATGTGGCTCAGAGTTGCAAAGCTCTTTAGAGAAGTCCCCTGTTCCCTGGATTCAGACTGACTCAGAGGGCAAGAGCCAAATATTGGTTTTCTTGGCCCTTTTCATTTAACATTAATTTTAAATCCTAATCTTAAACATCCAGCAAATAAATTTTAACAGCCTTATATTAAGAGTACTGGGCTTTAATGTCTATAACTTTATAATTACCTTTTTATTAATTGGGATCTGTATTATTCTGTCTGTATTGTAGTTGATGACTTATTATCTTGAATAAACCCATTTTGTGTTCTTAAAGCAACGCATTTGTAAAACACTAACAGGGAATCTTTAGATCACTTATAAGAAAATTTCAAACTAAAATTAACAAAAGTAAAAATACTTAGTTCGTGTAATATCTTCCCTGAATTTTTTGGCTGAGTTATACATTATATCCCCTGTTTGAGATCCTAGGAATATTGACAATAAAAAAAAAAAAAAACTTTTTAACATAACTTTAAAGAAATATTATCTGACCTACATGTTTCATAGTCATTCTCACATGTAGTAAGATGGGACACACAGCCTTATCTCAGGTAAGGCAGGGCTCTTTATAAATCTTAAGTATTTTAATTCTAAAGCTGATCTTTATTTTTAAATATCTTTTGACAAAGTTTACATAAATTGTTTGAGGTCACATGAAAATTAGCTAACACCATATGATATCACATTTAAAACATGAATTAAAGAAATGCTGAAAGTTTTTAACCTTTACAAAGATTAGGCTCTAATTAACTTAAAAATACATTTAAATTGTTCCCCAATGTAAAAAGTAACATAAAAATTTACATATCTTATTGATAACAGGTAAATAAATCCACAATATATTTTTTACCACACAACTTCAGAGCAGCAGCTTGATATAATGCTCTTTTAAGGTTTCTACCTTACAGACTTGCATACCTGTAAGATATGAAAACATTAATAGCATAACAATTACATTTATGTTTCTACATTAATCAAGTTTGGCTTTTAAAGAAATGCCAGTACAGTGCTCTAAAATAACAGTTCTTATTTAATCAGTTGTTTAATTTTTATGGTTGCTTGCTCTAGAAAACATAAATCTTAATAAACTCAATGTTATGGGTAAACTTATGTTTTAAGAAATTTTTGCCTCATTAACACATGACTGATTTTTACAATCTTATACAGAGTTTACTAAAAAAAATACAGATCTTAGTAAATCAATCAGATATCTAACTAAAGTACTCATGAATGAGTAATCCCATATCAAATTTACTTTACTTATTTATCAAAAAGTTAGAGAAACGTATTGAACAGTGTAAACCATTTTTATGTTGAAGGAAAGGTGCTAGAGCCAAGGCATATTAGACATTTTGTAGATGTTAATATTTTGTTAGATGTTTGAACACCTAGAAAACTTTGTAAGCTTAAATTTAAAGACATATGTTTTTATCTCTTTATCCAATTTAAATTGAAACATTTAAATCACGTGAATTAAAGATCTTTGGATCCACTTTTTAAAATTTGTTTTTATGAGCGCTTTTTTTTATGAGCGCTCCTTATATATGTTAATTTATGTATCATATATATGATATACGGACATATGTATATATAGACATAAAACACATAACAAAATTGTGCACACATAATAATAGTAAAGGCCTCATAGCATTTCGCAGGTGAAATCTTTATTGCAATGTTTCAAGAAATTCACAGTTGGTCAAAGATAGAACTGATCAGAAAAACATTAACCTAGGTCTGTATGCTCAAAATCATGAGGTCAAAAAACATAAAGTATCTCAGAAAAAAATAAGAGTCCTACAAAAAATGACTTGCCAGTAATTAGAAAATACCATACAATTTACCTTTTTTTCCCTTATATCTCAAATCAGTCTCCTACAAAGCTTGCAGGCTTCTTTCATTTGCATTTCAACATAAGTCATGGCTGAGGTCTGGAAGGAGCAGGAAAAAAACTGCTATTCTGAACAGACATCTCAGGACTAAGGCATTTTAACCATAATTTTCAGGTTCGGATGTTGAAAATTATGATACAAGTTTAAGATACAAATCTCAAAATTTTATATCTTTACATCTTGTTTGGTCAACAGACACCATACTATGATTTACTATTCATGTCCAAATTAATGCACTGGTATAGACAGTGACATTTTCCCAGGCTACCCAATTCAAAATTGGTGAAAAAAAAAAGACTGTATGATTGGGAAGTTTCTTGCCAACTTGGAAGTAGAGTTCTTCAGTTATCCATTGTAAGTATTTAAGTTCTCTGGCATGAATTATCTGAAATCATAAACTAAACAATTACCTAAACCCGACTTTTAACTGCAAGATTGTGCAATGCTTCAAAAACCCATTCAGATACCAGATTGTTAAAATAAAACATCATCATTTCGACACACATTCAGCTAAGATCATTCCCAAAAAACAATTTATAATATCAACACATTATTGCACATGCCTAAAAGGGCCAGAAACAAAGACACAATACAGACCAAAAGGAGGTCCAGACTATGGCTGTCAGAGAGAACCCTTTAAACCAGAGCAGATAAGAGAAAAATCTCGTACACCAGTGGGACCATAGCTGTCCCCACAAGGGGACCAAATGTTTTCACAGAGGGGCAACCTGAAATGTAAAATAAAGTGTCTCCATGGTGATTTTACTGCATTTAGTGTCCCCTTTTTCTTTTTCTCTTTTTTTAACAAGACAGAGGTGGCATAATCCTTATATTGCAGGGAAGGAAGGAGGTAATTCCCTGAATCAACAGGGCTTTGGCAGCTGCTGGGAGTCCCTCAGTTTCTCCTTTTACATACAGGATTAGCTCCTCTGATTCAGTTCCACACCAAGCATGCTCTATCTCCTAACATTTCAGTAGATAGGTCTCACAAAGTTCCGGGGCGGAGGCGGGGTACAAGATTTGTAACTTAAAGTTTGGTTCCTGACCTTGAAGCCAATTAATACCAATTTAATAATGAGGACTGGGTTTTGAGAAAAAGAAAAAAGGAGGTTTATTGCTTGGCTAACAAAGGAGAAACACAGGGGACTCTGCCAAAGTTGTGACTCTCTTTATCTGGAGGGACAAGGGGTTTTAAAGGAGTTTCACTTGTTAACCTGGGAGATACTCTGTTCTTAGGTCCCCAGCAGGCATTTCCCTCTGCAATGGGTGTGCTCCAGGCAGCCAGCTAGGGGCTTCTATCATCCTGCTTCGCAAAGGGGGATAAAGTTCATTGCAGTTCCTTAAAACACAGTCCAAAGGGGTGTCAGGCTTACTCTCTTTATTTCTGATTTTCATGTCCAATATACTTAAGTTTTTACCACCAAAATCACACAACAAAACGAACAAAAACAAACAAACAAAAAAACAAAAAATAGAACACAGAACACAAATAAACAGAAACCCGGTGGCTAAACACAGAAACAGGGGAAGAGTGCAACATCTTGCTAAAGCTCCAGGGTAGGAGCGCGTGCGTGCTCATCGGCACCTCTCTACAGTTCCAGAGGAATTCCCTACAGAACAGAACAGAGGACAGAATGATTCTCGTTACTGTTCTGCACAGAAGTATATGTGAGCCTCTCCGTGCCACATCTCTGTCATCAGAAGAGATCTCCCTTAACTGGATACCAAATGTTATAAAGGAGCCACTTACCTATGGAGGCCTCCTCCATCAGGTGCTTGCTAATAGTTTTAGTGCAGAGGTTCACTGTAGTGCTCCCTGGACTAAAGGCTCTTTTCCAAATATAAGGAAGATGGACCAAATCAGGCCTTCGTGGAGAGCGGTTCCTTGGTGCCTATGGTTGATATACCATTCTAATTTGTGAAAGTGCCACAGAAAATAGGGTAAGCCTCCTTCTCATGGTACGCTTGAAAGCAACTGTTTAAATAAAGTGGTTTCCAAGGCAGAGACCTAATTCAGTTCCTGAAGGATGAGACCTCACCTCAGTCCCTTGGTAATGGAACTCTCTGAACTTGGGATCCAGGAAGCCAGGCACACAGAGTCAGTCTCAGTCCCAGTCCCAGTGTCTCACTTGCTTCAATTTAGCAAGGACAGAGTCAGTCTTTCTTGGTACCTACTGATGTGAGGATGGCCAAATGCCAGGAGTTCTCTGAAGAGGGGCCTTTCCTGAAAAAGCAGGTAGTGGCTCACAGCTGGCTCCTGAACACTTCACAAAGTTGGACAAGGAGACCAGATCTGAGACAGGACACGCCATATTGGGGGAACATAGTATGGCCCAGCAGTCAGAGGATACTCTGGAGAGTGAGAGACCTACTTGGGGAAGGAGGTGCCTTTGTGGGTGTAGATGTGTGTTTGTGGTTTTGTCTCATGTTCTGAGAATAGGCAGGAAAGTCGGTTTGTTTGGTTTGGAGTGAACTGTTTCTAGTAAGTTGTTTCACAAGGCGAGTGTTTCTATGTCTGTGTATCCCACAGTGTCCGTGCTTGTAGACATTAGAAAAGAGAATGCATCAATGGATGTTTCCTGTCAAGTAGAAAGCTTCCCAGCATTCATCCTGCCCAATTTATGAATGCACTAGGGCTTGCCTTATCGATGGGCAACACCTGCTATTTTCCTAAGTTTCTGTTTTCTTCCTGAAATCTAGCCACTCTCCAGAATAGGTTCATGCATTTGCATCCAGGATATGTACCACCTCCAACCACTGTGACATGGACATGTACTGGATAGCTGAAGAGAATGGCAAGCATCTCAGAAAAGTCAGATATCAGTGTGACCCGGAAAGTCTCAGTAGAGAAACCCTGCAAAGGGCCTTTTGATTACCTATTGTTCTGTTGCCCTGAATGTCAGGACGTTCTTTGCCTCAGGCCACGCTTTTGTGAAGCCTGAAGAAAACAGTTTTCAAATGGAAATGAATGGGCATCACCTGTGGCTCTTTGCTTAAGTGCGTTGTAAAGGGATGTGTCTGAATCAGCCTCTTGGCCCTGTGTGAGCCTGTGGCTTAGATTATCAGCACCTGATGGGTCTAAAGAAAGATCCCATGTGTGGATCCATAATCAAAATGGCCAAAAAATCAGTCATTGTTGATGAAGTCTCTCGCATTCCTCTGTAAGGTTCCTGACCTCCATCAAGTGAGAAAAGGGATCCATTGGGTCAATTGAGTTCTTCAAAGCCCTGCAGATGCTAGCCCATACGTTCTTGGGTTTTCTTATGAATCCAATTCAAATAAAGACTCTAAACCCCACAGACAGTAGGCCTCAAATTGAAGAACAGAGCTGTATTAATGGCAGGCATATTTGATCACTCCTGGTTCACAGCAAGGGTGTCCAGGCCACTCTGACTTTTGGCAAATGAGGGGAAAGGGAGATTATTTGGGACACTGTCTTGTGCTGCGCCTCTCATGGAATCCTCCTGCCAGAAGTTATGATGAGTGTCTATTTGGAAGAAGATGAGTGCCATTTGGGAGTGTTTTGGTTTTAATTGTGGGCATTTGTGTGGCGGTTGGTAGAGATAATTGGGTCCACCTTGTCTTGAATTTTGGTGTGATTCCCCTTAGAGACTGTGTTTTGGAACTGACCTCTGAGAAGGTACAAGGTCCTGTGTCATTGTATATCCATAATTCTAGGACATCTCTACGGAATGTAATTCAAAGCTAAGTATACCAATCAAGGACCAAATGAACTTCTGGGCTTCAAATCTTACCCAGATTTCTGTTTTCATACTTATATTGAAAGGTTAATAAAATAGGTACTTGTCACGTCCTGTTTTTCTGTATGCTTAATAAAACACTGTTGAAATCTTGAGAACTGTTTGCTCTTCTTGTTCCCAGAATGTGCTGCCCCCAACTGCCAAACTGCAGAATGTACTCCATCAACCATTTGCACGCAAACCGCCCACTCGCCCTTACCCATCAATAAACTTCCCTCCCTGCCCTCTCCAAGGAAAATATATAAGCACTTCTTAAGCTGTTCTCAGGGCTCTCTGCTCTATTCAACTGATCTCTGAGCCCTTGCATGCCGGACTCCCAATAAACCCTTTGAGGTTGCATTAGACAGTCTCTTGGTGGTCTCTTCCAGCGACGCTCACCCGACCTTTACTTCTGGTGGCCCCAGCGAGATCCGGCAGCTGCAGATGAAAGACCCCCAATGGGCTCCTCTGGGGGTAAATAAGGCCCCTCTTTCTGGTTTCAGGATTCAGGTTAGGGTTTGACAAAATGGCTATTGGTAAAGAGCGTGAGCTCTCTCCCACGGTGGCTGACACACATGTCACAGAGCCACAGGCCATGTTCCTGTGGGATGGACTCGGGAAATCGAGGAACCATAGTCTCCTCGACTCAGTGATATTTTCTTTCAGATTTGGAATTGGCAGCCCATCAGGATTTGCCCGCTACTCAGTCCTGGTCTCAGTATTGGACGTCCATTGTCTGTCTTTATTGTCTTGTCTTGTCTGTGTCGTGTGTCTTTGCTTTCACTGTCTGTGTATATTTCATTATGGGACAGAGCACTTCAATGCCTCTGTCCCTGACCCTTAATCACTGGACCAAAGTCTGCTTAAGGGCTCAGATTCTTTCTTTTTCATTAAAACACCAGACCTGGCAGATTCTGTGTCTCAGAATAACCCACCTTTGTAGTGGGATGGCCCCTAGAAAGATGTTTCTACTTCGCACTAATTTGAAAAGTCTGAGATATTGTCTTTCAGCCGGGGCCACATAGCCATCCAGATCAATAGCCATATATCTTAACTTGTCAGGACCTCTGCAAATCTCCTCCTCCATGGGTGAAGCCTTTCCTTGTCCCTGCACCCACTCCTACTCCTTCCCCTACGATTCTATCTCTCAAACTCTCTGCTCCTTAACCTCCACCCTCTGTTCTCCCTGAGTCTCAAGACTCTACTCGTCCTTATCCTCTGCCCTTGTCCCCCAACCCCCAAAACCCTGTAAGTAATTCCCCTGCTGCTTACTCAGCCTCTCCACCATTCGAGGAAGCCAGGATGGCCCAGCACCCTCCAGATGACTGTCCAATGGCACACACAGCCCCTCCTTCCCTAGAGGAAGCTGGCCCGGCTAAAAAAACTCAGAGAACTCGCCATGCTTACTCAGCCTCTCCACCATTCGAGGAAGCCAGGATGGCCCAGCACCCTCCAGATGACTGTCCAATGGCACACACAGCCCCTCCTTCCCTAGAGGAAGCTGGCCCTGCTAAAAAAACTCAGAGAACTCGCCAACGTTTTCACAACTGCCTACTTGGGATGACTGCCAACAACTCCTAGGGACTCTCTTCACGACAGAGGAATGAGAGGAAAAACCTCCTGGAAGCTAGAAAAAAATATCCTCGGACTTGATGGGTGACCAACACAACTTCCCAACATAATCAAAGCCGGCTTCCCCTTAAACCAACCCAACTGAGACCCCAACACCTTTGAAGATAGGGAGCATATGTCCAATTATTGCCAGGCTCTAATAGCGGGTATCCAAGGGGCCGCTAGGTGACCAACTAATTTGGCCATGGTAAGAGAAATTATTAAAAGGCCTGATGAATCTACCTCGATGTTTCTAGAGAGAATTATGGAGGCATATAAGAGATATACTCCTTTCGATCCTCAGGTAGCAGATCAAAAGGCATCTGTCATGATGGCCTCAATTGGGGAAGCTGCCATGGATATTAAAAAAAAAAAAAAAGTTTAAAGAGAGACTTAGTCAGAGAAGCCAAAAAAATATACTATAAAAGAGAAACAGGGAAAAAGAAAGGGAGCAAAGGGATGATGAGAGAAGCAAAAGAAAGACTAAGGCATTGACTTAGATCCTGGTCACAACAAGAAAGAGGCCAGAAATTAAGACATAAGGTAACAGGAAGGGATACCTGGGCCCGTGCCAGAGGCCACCCCTGGCCTCAGATCAATGTGCCTACCGTAAAAAAAAAGGACACTGGGCCAAAGAGTGCCCTATAAAGAGACAGACACGCCAGCCAGCCATTCTGACTCTGGAGGATGACTAAGAAAGTTGGGGCTCAGATTCCTTCCCCTAGCTCAGGGTAACTTTTGAAGAGTAGGGGACCCCAGTAAACTTTGAAATGAATACAGGAGCAGTATACTCAGCCCTTAGGGCCCCATTGGGCCGTCTATCAAATAAAAGGTCTGTAGTTCAAAGGGCTAATGGCAGTAAATATCGGGCTTAGAGTACTAAGAGGACCATGGACCTGGGGAAAGGAAAAATCCATCACTCCTTCCTAGTAATCCCAGAATGCCCGCACCCATTGATGGGCAGAGATCTGCTCACCAAGCTCTGGGCCAAAATAACTTTTAACCCTGAAAGCCCCCAAAAGAAATTTCTAAATCCTTCAGTAAAAACTCCTATAGTCACGGCTGTAACTATATTAGTAGAAGATAAACGTCCACTCTTCACACCCCCCAAGACTGATCAAACAGGCAAGCTACCGCAGAAATGGATAACAGATTACCCAGATGCCTGGGCAAAAACTGCTGTGTTAGGCCTGGCCGTGAAACAACCTCCAATAACAGTGGAGTTAAAAACCTCAGCCTCCCCAATCAATGTCAAATAATATCTTCTAAGCATAAAAAGCTAAAGATGGGATAAGGCCCTATATTCAGAAATATCTGGCCTTAGGGGTCCTAAGGCCCTGTCAATTGGCCTGGAACACTCCCCTGTTATTAGAAGAAAAAGCCAGAGATCAACAACAGAGTGCAGGACATTCACCCCACAGTACCTAATCTGTTCAAACTGCTTAGCACTCTGAACCCTGAGCAGAAATGGTATACTGTTCTGGACTTAAAACAAGCTTTCTTTTGCTTGCCTCTGCATAAAGATAGTCAGTTGCTGTTTGCTTTTGGGTGGGTAGACCCAGAAACCGGAAAGTATAGTCAACTTACTTGGACTAGACTCCCAGAGGGGTTCAAAAACTCCCCCACTCTCTTTGATGAAGCCCTCCACAGAGATCTCAACAATTTCAGAACTACACACCCCGAAGTCACCCAGCTTCAATACGTGGATCACCTGCTACTGGCATCCAACACCAAGGAAAACTGAACTGGGACCCAAGCACTATTATCGGAGCTTGCTCAACTCGGGTATAGAGCTTCTGCCAAAATTGCCCAATTTGCCAGCAAGAAGTAACCTTCCATGACTATTTCCTCAGGGGCGGTAAACGATGGCTCACTGAGCCCAGAAAACAAACCGTTGAGCAGATACCAACCCCATCTTACAGCAGACAACTAAGAGAGTTTCTTGGGATTGCTGGGTTTTGCAGGTTATGGATAAATGGGTTCGCATCCTTAGCTGCTCCTTTATACCCGCTGTTAAAGGGAGATGCCCAATTCCAATGGACCCCTGAGTAACAGGAAGTTTTAGATAACATCTAAGGACACTGACACTGAACGCCTCAACTTTACTGAGCTCAGCCTGCAATTACAGAAAGCCCTACACTAAGTTAAAAATGTACGTCAACTCACTCAACTTGGTTCAAAGAAACTGCAGGCACTCCTGTAGGATTAAGAACAGAGTTTTCCACTAACCAACACACAGCGAAAGAAAAAAACTGAACCGGTAACAAAAGCCTGTTGGGTCAGTCAATTGTTTAATGCTTACCCTTCCAAGTTTCTTAGAGGAAAGCACCTATGAGGAACCAGACCAGGACAATTCTGGGAAGTGGACATTACTGAAATTAAGCCAGCAAGGTATGGACTTCAATATCTCCTAGTCTTTGTAGATACATTTTCAGGATGGATTGAAGCCTTACACACACACACACACACACACACAG
This sequence comes from Callospermophilus lateralis, assembly GCF_048772815.1. Taxonomy (NCBI): domain Eukaryota; kingdom Metazoa; phylum Chordata; class Mammalia; order Rodentia; family Sciuridae; genus Callospermophilus; species Callospermophilus lateralis. The sequence goes on from NW_027515504.1 coordinate 411,745, forward strand.
GAAAAAAAAAAAAAAAAAAAAAAAACAACGGCCCAAATGGTTCTCAAGAAGATCCTGGAAGATATTTTTCCAAGATATGGTCTGTTTAAGGTAATAGGGTCTGATAATGGACTTGTGTTCATGGCCCAGGTAAGTCACGTGTGGATTAATTGTAAGTTACATTATGCTTATATACCCCAGAGCTCAGGAGAGGTAGAAAAAATAAATAGAACCATTAAAGAGACCTTAACGAAATTAAGCTTAGAGACTGGCATAAAAGATTGGACTATGCTCCTGCCTTATGCACTGTTTCATGCGAGAAATACTCCCTCAGTTTCTTTGTGTAACCTCACCCCCTATGAAATTCTCTATGATGCCCATCATCCAGTAAGGGACCTAATCCCCAACTCTAAGGCCTAACAATCCCTTCCACACCCCTTGCTTGACAGACTTAAAGCCATTGAAAGAACTCAGTGATAACTGTGGAAACAGCTGGCCACTGCCTACCAACCTGGGGACGAGGGGATTCCACATCAATATCAAGTAAGAGACTTCGTCTACATAAGACAACATCAGGTGTCATTCCTAGAACCCCGCTGGAAAGGAACATACCAGGTGCTACTTATAACACCTACAGCGGTAAAAGTAGACAGAATCACTTTTTGGATCCATGCCTCTCATCTCAAGCCTTCGCTGTGTCCTGACTCTGGTTGGAAACTGGAAAAGACTGGTAACCATTTCAAATTTCGTATTCGCTATGTGGACAAGACTGTAGACTCTCAACTTGGCCACCAGTACTCCTAACCCTCATCAGCCTGTTCAGCAGTGAAGGCTGATCTCAAATCCTACTAGACAAGAAGTATGGTATATCTCGCATACAGCCCCCTTAGGGACCTGGTGGCTATCTCTCCACCCAGACATTTTTCAGCTTGGTATACGTCTTTCCTATTGAGATAACCCTGATGAAGAGGATCCCACTAAAGTTTCATTAAATCCCTTCCGTTCCATAGATAATTGAAACAAACATTATGGATGCACAGAAACGCGAGCCAGATTCAGGTTGGCTAGCCTAGATTACGATGTATGCCCGGCGGACTATCAAAGCCACAAACAGCCATGGCTGTGTGGGGGAAAAGCCAACTTCTTGTGTAACTCATGGGGATGTGAGCATACCGGGGCTGCCTGGTGGAACCCAAACTCCTCATCACATTCAGTACACAGCATTGGCCATATTACCAATTAGACAACCAAAAGCTATGGCCCCCAGAGGGTTCTCTAGATCCTCAAATTCTGCGTGACATTTTTAACTTCGGCAAGTGCTCAAAAGGGGAAAATTCCCCTATGCGGAATCCTTTTCCCTCCTTCACTCACATCCTGTACTATGCTTCTCCAATAGTTCCTCACCCTCAGTCTTCTGCTCTAGAGTCTCTGCTGTCACTCCCACCTCAGCAACGTGATTTCTCACCTCCAATTACTAGATCAAAAACCCAAACCTCTGCCAGTTCTCAGACCATTGCCCCCTTGCTGAGGTAGCAGGTACCGAGGTACCCCTCCACTCACTCACTCCTCTCTTTTTCTGTCTGTGCATGCACTAGGTCCCACCAAGTCCTCTAAGAAGCTAAACCAAAGCTCAAACAACCTGAGAAGAGCCCTCAGACCCCTATCCAAGATGTAATAAAAATGGCCTTTAAAGTTGCTTTGTCATCACTGAAAACAGGTTTCTAAAAATTTAAAGTCCCTGAGGGGTTTTTGGAATACTTACTCCCATCTTCACCTCTGCTCTACCTGTTCTACTGCTCAAGTTTTGTTCTAGGAAAATCCCAAACCCCTTTTCCATTATTCTTTTACATCTCATCTTCCTCATTCTCAGATCCACGGAGCTGCTCTCAGCCACGCCTTCCCAGTCTTCCCCCTCTGTACCAGGTCCATAGATATGTCTTAAATAACCTTCTCCAGAAGTCTTCACCGAGGCTTACATTAGGTCTTTCAGCAAAAGAGTCCCTCTGAAAGAGTTCAATGTAGATAAACTTCCACTTTTCGTGTTGCCCTGTTCTACTTGGCCACTGGCTGGAAAAATCACCACCCCTAAGCTTGACACCGCCTTACTAGGTTTTCACAAAATATGTGAACAAAGCCTCTGGCCTTGAGCTGGGGCTTCACAGAGATGACTACATTTCCAAGATAAAAAAGTTACCAACTGGGCTTCATGGTGACAGCTGGCAGGGAGAAAAAAAAGAGACAAAAAAGCTCTCCCTTTCCAAGGTGTCCTTGAAAAGTTAACTTGCCCAGAAGAGAGGAACAAAAACAGAAACAAAAACTGATTTTTGTGAATTTCTACAGACTGTGAACTTCTGATCCACTTCCCTTACATGTTGGGTACAAATTCTAAAACTACCAAAACTTGGGGTTCAGGGGATTAATTGATTACAACAGAAGCAATGCCCTCTAAATCCGGATGCAACCAAATAAGGCTGTTTTCCTGTGTTTGGTGCTATCTTAGGTGCCTTTCCTTGTCCATCCCTACAACAGTATAATTCTATACACTTTAACATTATTTATGTTTTCATAAAATGGTCAATATATGTGATTAATTATGTAATGATGCAGATGTTTTCCAGAGTTCTCTATCATGACGTAGGTTCATTTAAAGATCAAATAGGGGGGCATACAACCCGGTTCCAGCGGGAACCTGTATCCCTCACTTTAGCCATCCTATTAGAAATAATAGTTGCTTAAGGGGTGGGCTAGTCCATGAGACACAACAAAGACACAATTAGAAGCAGAAATAGGCCAAACCTTAAAGACGTTAAAAACCGACATCACAGCTTTACAGGAATTTTAACCTCTCTCTTTCTGAAGTTGTTTTACAAAGCAGGCGAGTGTTGGACCTCCTCTTCATGAGAGAAAGGTGCCTTTTTGCTTGCATTGAGGGAAGAATGTTGTTTTTGTGCCGACAATACTGGAGTTGTAAAAGAATCTATGAATAAATTAAGAAAACGACTTGAAGAGCGTCAAAGAGAGACAGAGGCCCCAAAAGGGAGGTTTGAGTCTTGGTTCACATAGTGACCTGATTAACTGCCCTTTTATCTGCCATGGCCAGTCCATTAAAATTCCTCATATTATTGCTAACTGTAGGACCCTGTATGCTCAACCGTGTAGTTTTCTTTCTAAACCAAATCGAACCTGTTATTAATCCTAACCATACACTGTTCTCTCAATCTAATTTTACAGAAGAGCAGGGACAGAATTGGTATTAAAATAAAGGAAAATAGAGGATCTTCCACCTGCTGAAAACCTCAAAGGTCCACGTAGAAATGATCCCTGGAGAAGATGTAGGCAAGTATGAAGAATCTGAGAGAGCAAAAGTCTTCCATGGCAAACAACCTGCTCAGGATGAAGGGATGTGTCTGAATCAGCCACTCTCTTCTTAATGTAGAGAAGATGGACCAAAGCAGGCATGTGTTGAGAGCTGCTCCTGCATGCCTATGGTTGACATACCTCTCTGACCTGTGAAAGTGTCACAGGAAGTAGGAGCAGCCTCCCTCTCATGGGAACCTTGGAAGCAACTGTTAGGACAAAGTTGTTGCCAAGGCAGTGACCTCATTCAGTTCCAAAATTAAGTGACTTCACCTAACTTCCTTGGTGATGGAACTCTCTGAACTTGGAATCAAGGAAGCCAGGCACCCAGAGCCAGTCCCAGTCCCAGTCCCAGTGGTCAAACTTATTTTGATTTACCAAGGACAGACTCAGTCTTTCTTGGGACCTACTGATGTAAGGATGGCCAAATGCAAGGAAAGCTATGAAGAGGCGCCTTTCCTGAGAAAGCACGCAGTGGCTCACCGCTGGCTCCTGACAACTTCACAGAGTTGGCCAAAAGACCAGATTTGAGACAGAACAGGCTATTTCCAGGGAACATAATAAGGCCCACCAGACAGAGGACACTCCGGATAGTCACAGACCTACTTGAAGGAAGGAGGTGCCTTTGTGGTGTGGGTGTGGGTTTGTGGTTTTGTCTCATGTTCTGAGAATAGGTATGAAAGGCGGTTTGTTTTGTTTGGAGTGAACTGTTTCTAGTAAGTCGTTTGACAAGGCGAGAATTTCTATGTCTGTGTATCCCACTGTGTCCATGGTTGTAGACATTAGAAAACAGAATGCATCAATTAATATGTCCTGTCTAGTAGAAAGCTTCACAGCATTCATCCTGCCCTATTTATGAATGGACTGCAGCTTGCCTTATTGATGTGCAACACCTGCTATCTTCCTTAGTTTCTGTTTTATTCCTGAATTCTGGCCACTCTCCAGAATAGGTTCATGGTTTTCTGTTTAAGATATGTACAACCTCGAAGCTCTGTGACATGACCATGTCCTGTATAGCTGAAGGGAATGGTGAGCATCTCAGAAAACTCAGATATCAGTGTGACCAGGAAAGGCATAGTGGAGAAACCCTGCTTGGGGCCTTTTGTTTACCTACTCTTCTGTTGCCCTGAATGTCAGGAAGGTCTTTTCCTCAGTCCACCACTTTGTGAAGCCTGAAGAAAACAGTTTTCAAATGGAAATGAATGGGCATTACCTGTGGCTCTTTGCTTAATTGCTTTGGAAAGGATGTGTCTGAATCAGCTTATTTACCCTGTGTGAGGCTGTGGCTTAGATTCTCAGGTCCTGATGGATCTAAAGAAAGATCCCATGTGTACATCCAAAACCAAAATGGCCAAAAGAGCAGTCCTTGTGGATGAAGTCTCTCGCCTTCCTCTGTAACTTTCCTGACCTCCATCAAGTCAGATTAGGGATCCTTTGGGTCAAATGAGTTCTTCAAAGCCTTGCAGAGTCTAGCCCATAGTTGCTTGGGTTTTCTCAAGACTCCAATTCACATAAAGAATCCAAACCCCACAGTCATTTGGCCTCAAATTGAAGAAGCGGAGCAGTATTAACGGGAGGCCTATTTAATCTCTTCTGGTTCACAAGAAGGGTGTCCAGGCCACCCTGAATTTAGGCAAATTAGGTGCAAAAGAGCTTATTTTGGACACGGTCTTGGGCTATGCCCCTCATGGAAAACTCCAGCCATAGTGGAGTTTATTGTGAGTGTCTATATGGAAGAAGATGGGCGCCACGTTGGAGTGTTTTGGTTTAAATTGTGGTCATTTGGGTGGCGGTTGGAAAAGATGACTTGGTCCACATGTTCTTGAACTCTGTTGTGATTCCCTTAGAGTCTGAGTTCTTCAACTGACCTCAGAGAAGTATTGCCATGAATAGTGTTGAGATTTTTGGAAGCCAGGCATGAGCATCGCCTTTGGAAACTGAGTTCTAGGCCCAGGGTGGCTTTCCACAGAGCACTGAGCCTCTCAGCCAGGATACCACAAATTTTATTCTGAAAGACTTGGCACCCATAGTTGAGAGTCAAAACTCATATGGACCTCACATTGTAGACCTAAATGGGCATAGCATCATATGATCTTAGGGCCACTCTTTGGGAAGCCTTACCTGTGAGTGTTCTCCAGAGATTTCATTGAAATGAGCTTCCTAACCATTTAATGGTTCCTGAAAAAATTGAAACTCACAGTGCCTCCAACTTCATCCTTAAAAAATGGCTAGATAAATACCATGAAATTTTTGAATTTCCCATCACCAGGTGGCACTGGAAAACCTTTTGATGTCCTGTTGCTGATCATGAATATACCAGACAGTGCCTTGATTGACTGGGTTTCATGTAAATGGTGTAGAACCGAGATGCCAGTAAGTTGGACTTTGTTGAGTAGTAGGTTAGAGCAGTGGTGGGCAGGTATGTGATAAAACATCTGTGGTGGGGCCATGTGGATCTTCCATTGGCTTCCAAATGGCTTGTGACTGACATGGTGCAGCCAGCAGAACCTTCCATGTAAAGGCAAGTTGTTATATGGAGAGGTTTCAGGACATTGTTCAGAATCATGTTGCTATGGTCAAGGGGGCAAGATATGTGGGATAGGATCCTGGTTCTTGTATCCTCCTGCAAAACCTGACCCACCATACATGACAGAACTTCCTCTTGCATTGTGACCCAGTTGAACTCCTTGTATTTTGTGAAGCAAATACCAAACTCTCAGTGCAGCAGGAAGAAACACCACGAAAATGGAAGATGACCATATGCCTTCACAGTGCACACCGGCACACATTTAGCCCCCAGTGGCCACAGTTTATCTAAAAAGAGAATTCAGCACTGCTGCCTCATGTACATTATGAAATAAGAAACCATGTCCTCCAGGTCTCATAGATGCAGACCAAGCTTTTATGGTCTCCCTAGAAAGGAAGCTAAAGCTCTTGACAACAACATATTTTTCAAGTGCCCAACCTCACAGGCAGTTTCTCAAGAAGTCTCTAGGCCAGCAGACCTCCATGTTTGTGGAGTTTTTACCCTGTCCCATACTTTTGGAAACTACTCTACCACTTCCAAGGTTGTGAGCTCCTGAGCATATTGCATTCCACAAATTTATTCACAGATTTTCTAAATCTTCTCCTCTAATTGTGTCTTACTTGGGGTGAAGGGATTGTCAAGGCATTGTTCTGGTGGAGAGTGGGAATAATTTTGTGTAGCACATATTTACATACACATTGGATTCATTGTTCAATTTTCCATTCGAAATACTGAATCCTTGACACTAACCCATACCCTACTAGACTCTGACTATTAATTCTAATATGATGGAGAAAAATAACCGAAACAGAATAGAAATACTAGCACTTCAGAAGAGGCATGGTGTATAGTTGGTCTTGCCTTTTGCATGATATAGGGTAGGAGTTATAAATCTTGTCAATTTTTTGTTGAAATAGTTCTGCATGTGTTTTTAAAGTTAACACATCTGTGAATTCCTGTCTCCATTTTTCTGTAGCCTATTCAGCACATGTATTTTTATACGTACATATAGAATCCTACCTGGTATCACACGTATATTCTTGAGAGGTGGCTAACTTGGCAGATACAAAGTGTGAGAAGAGATCACTCCTCATTAATACTTTTGGAACTGAAAATTCAGACTATGAGTGAGCTTCTTAGTTCAAGAACATTATACATAAATCCATGTTCAGTAAAATTAATATTTTTGGATCTGTGGATGATATATATTTCACAATGAATTTTAATTGGCATATATTGCTACTTTTTAATGTCTCTGTGTGTGTTTTGTGTGTGTGTGTGTGTGTGTGTGTATATATATATATATATATATATATATATATATATATATATATACTCTCTAGATTTTTCAAAATATAAAATATATGTGTCCTATTATACACTCCCTAAATTCATTCTTGTTCATGTATGTGGTTTTATATTAAACTTTTCATAAGATTATTTTAAAAATATTCATCCACCTGAAATACATATTTGTTTTCTAGTACTAAAAAGTTACTTCAGTGAATGGTGCAAACAAATCCTTATATTTTTACAGTAGCTGTCCCACTTTAACCTCAATGCAAGTAGATTCCTATGGGACATGATGTGTATTTTGACGTTCATTTTTATTAAACACTGGTACATTACTATTTCTGCAGTTTTTTTACATCATAGAATATACATTTCATCCACAAGTTCACAAATTTAAAGAAATTTGTAACACATTCAATCACTTCCTGCTTCAGAACATATGTATTCCTCCTTGTTTTTGACTGGTCATTTCATGAGACTTCTTTCCAAACACATTATTTTCGATTTCCATAATCAATTTTGAAGCAAAATTCACACACTCTTTATGATAAACCACAACCGTAATATTACCATTAGATCTATTACTGGTTGGAATGAATGTATATATATCAATATATGATTCCTGTGTATTTTCAGATATCAATTCAATCCATTATTTAAAGTTGGAACAAGTTATATTATTTATTCGTAGTATGGTCTATTCATGCATTATCTCTATATTCATACATACATGGTACACCTATATGTACCTCCAATACTAATTTATACCCCTTCAAAATATTGCTCCAAGAAATGGTGCAAGAAAGACTCATGTCACCTGATCTACATATACGTTTTATCACAGTAATATTCTGGCCACAAAATGCAAAGTCACACTTACGATTGTACCAAAGCCTAAATGGAATGTGAGTATGGGTTATGAAAATCACCCATGTCCACGTTGCCTAATGCTCTCAAATGTCAATCCTATTGGTGACTACATATTTGTTACTTCCTAAGATTATATATTCAATCTCAAGCCTGTTGAAAGTGTCAATTGCTATCACTCACTTTATACTTTGCCTGATTTCCTAATGACGCTATTGATATCTGCTTTCCTACATATTTTCCCCATTTCATCACTGTGACTGACTCTTCACATGTGCTGACATTTACATTTTCTGTCTACCTGAAAACCTATTGCTAAAGAACTATTTGTCCAAATGCTATACTCACACTTTTTTCTAATCCTACCAACTATCTTCCTAATCCTACCGACTCTCCCTCTTTGAATGGTTGTTCTCCTCAACATTCAATCATCCAAGGTATCAGGTCCTATGCCATTGTGTATAGATTTATCTGAGACATCTGTGCAGAACATAATTAAATGCTAAGTATCCCAATCAAGGACCTAATGCCCTTCTGGGCTTCAAATGTTACCGAGATTTCTGTTTTCATTCATATATTTCACCTATATAATCTTATATATATCGCAGGTTCCCAATACCATTATTCATCCAGCAGAATGATCCTAACCCAAATCAAACATGTTATTAACCGTAACCATACACTGTTCCCTCAATCTAACTTTACAGAATAGCAGGGACAGAGTTGGTCTTACAATACAGGAATGTAGGAGATCTTCAACCTGCAGAGAACCTCAAAGGTCCATGCAGAAATGATCCCTAAAGAAGATGTAGGCAGCTATGAAGGACCTGAGAGTGCGAAAGTCATCTTTCATGACAAAAAAAAAAAAAAAAAACAGGTCAGGATGAAGGGATGTGTCTGAAGCAGTCTCTCTCTTCTTAATGTAGAGAAGATAGACCAAACCATGCTTGTGTGGAGAGCTGTTCCCGGGTGCCTGTGGTTGATATTCCATTCTAGCTTGTGAAACTGTCATAGGAAGTAGGGGCAGGATCCATCTCAGGGACCCTTGGAAGCAACTGTTAAGACAAAGTGGTTGCCAAGGCAGTGACCTCATTCAGTTCTAGACGAAGTGACCTATGTCACTTTCTTGTTGATGGAACACTCTGAACTTGGGATCCAGGAAGCCAGGCACCCTGAGGCAGTCCCATTCCAAGTCCCAGTGGTCTCAAATGTTTGGATTTAAGAAGGACAGAGTCAGTCTTTCTTGGCAACTAAATTGAAGATGGACAAATGCCAGGAAAGCTCTGAAGAGGGGCTTTACCTGAGAAAACAGGCAGTGGCTCACCGCTGGCTCCTGATAACATCACAGTTTTGGCCAAGGAGACCAGATCTGACATAGCACAGCCCGTTTCGGGGGAACATAGTATGGCCCACCAGTCAGAGGTCGCTCTGGATAGTCACAGACCTATTTGGGGAAAGAAGGTGCCTTTGTGGGTGTGTGTGTGTGTGTGTTTTTGATTTTGTATCATGTTTTGAGAATATGTAGGAAAGTCGGTTTGTTTGGTTTGGAGTGGACTGTTTCTAGTAAGTCCTTTGAGAAGGCGAGTGTTTCTATGTCTGGATATCCCACTGTGTCCGTGGTTGTAGACAATAGAAAAGAGAATGCATCAATAGATGTGTCCTGTCTAGTAGAAATCTTCGCAGAATTCATCCTGTCCAATTTATGAATGGACTGCAGGTTACCTTATGGATGGGCAACACCTACTACCTTCCTACATTCGTGATTTCTTCCTGAATTCTGGCCACTCTCCCATAGGCTTATGGTTTTGTGTTCAAGATATGTATCTCCTCCACAAACTGGGACATGGCCATGTACTGGATAGCTGAAGAGAATGGTGAATATCTCAGAAAACTCAGATATCAGTGTGACCAGGAAAGTCTCAGTGGAGAAAATCTGCTTTGGGATTTTGCTTACCTATTGTTCTGTTGCCCTGAATGTAAGGAAGGTCTTTGCCTAAGGCCCCACATTTCCAATGCCTGAAAAAAACAGTTTTCAAATGGAAATAAATGGGCATCACCTATGGCTCCTGGCTTAATTGTTTTGCAAAGGGATATGTCTGAATCAGCCTCTCAGTGCAGTTTGAGATTATCGCTTAGATTCTCAGCACCTGATGGATCTAAAGAAAGATCCCATGTGTGCATCCAAATCCAAAATGGCCAAAAGAGAAGTCATTGTGATGAAGTCTCTTGCCTTCCTCTGTAAGGTTCCTGATCTCCATAAAGTGATAACAGGGATCTTTGGGTCAACTGAGTTCTTCAAGCCCTGCAGAGGCTAGCCCATAGGTGCTTGGGTTTTCTTATGACTGCAAATCACATAAAGAAACTATACCCGACAGTCAGTATGCCTCAAATTGGAAAAGCGGAACAGTATTAATGGCATGCCTCTTTGATCAGTCCTGGTTCACAGGATCGTTTTCCAGGAAACACTGACTTTAGACAAATGAAGGGCAAGGGAGCTTATTTTGACATTGTCTTGGGCTGTGTGCCTCATAAAAACTTCCAGCCAAGGTTATGATGAGTGACTATATGGAAGAAAATGAGGGCCATGTGGGAGTGTTTTGGTTTTAATTCTGGTCATTGGTGTGGCGGTTGGAAGAGATGACTGGGTCAACTGGTCTTGAACTCTGGTGTGTTTCCACGTAGAGACTGAGTTTTGAAACTGATCTCAGAGAAGTATTGCCATGAATTGTGTTGGGATTTTAGGAGGCCACGCATGAGAGTCGCCCTTGGAACCTGAGATCTAGGACCAGGGTGGCTTTCCACAAAGAACTGGGAATCTCAGCCTGGATATCACATGATTTTATTCTGAAAGACTTGGCAGCCATAGTTGAGAGTCAAAAGACATAGGACCTCACATTGTAGACCTCAATGGTCCTGGCTTCAAGTGACCTTTGTCCACTCTTTGGAAAGCCTTGCCTGTGAGAGTTCTCTAGAATTTTCTTTGAAATGAACTTTCTCAACATTTAATGGTTCCTGAATAATTGAAATCCACAGTGCATCCAACGTCATCCTTGAAAAATGGCTAGATAAATAACACGAAATTTTTGAAATTTCCATGACCAGGTGGAACTGCAGAAACTTTCGATGTCCTGTTGCTTACCATGAGTGTACCAGACAGTGCCTTGATTGACAGGGTTTCATGAAATTTGTTTAGAACAGAGAAGCCAGTATTTTGCAGCCTGCTGAGTAGTGGGCTTAGAGCAGTGGTGGAGAGGTGTGTGATAAAACATCATGGTGGGGCCATTTGTATCTGCCATTGGCTTCCAAATGGCTTGTAACTGACAGAGTGCAGACATCAGACCCTTATATGTAAAAGCATCTTGTTATATGGCGTAGTTTCAGGGCAATGTTCAGAATCAGGTTGCTATGGACAAGCGGGCAATCTTTGAGAGATAGAAGCCTGGTTGGTGAATTTTCTTGCAGACCCTGACCCACCACACGTGACAGAATTACCTCAAGCACTGTTTCCCAGTTGAACTCCTTGTATTTCGTGAAGCATGAACCAAACTCCAAGTGCAGCAGCAAGAAACACCACGAAAAGTGGAGGATGACCAAATGGTTTCACAGTCCACACGGGGAGACAATAAGCCCCCAGTGCCCACAGTTTACCTACAAAGAGAGAATTCAGCACTGCTGCCTCGTGTTCATTGGAAAATAAGAAATGTTGTCCTCCAGGTCTCATAGATGCAGACACAGCTTTGAGGGTCTCACTACAAAGGAAGCTTAACTCCTGACAACAACCTATATTTCAGTGCCCAATTTCACTGGCAGTTTCTCAAGAAGTTTTAGGCAAGCAGAGCTTCATGTTTGTGGAGTGTGTACCCTGTCCTTACTTTTGGAAACTCCTATTCCACCTCCAAGTTTGTGCACTCCTGAGCATTTTCTATTCCAGAAATGTAATCACAGATTTTGTAACTCTTCTACTCTAATTGTGTCTCCCTTGGGGCGAAAGTAATGACAAGGCATTGTTCTGGATGAGAGTCAGAAGATTAATTTTTCTATTTTCCATTTGAAATTCTGAATCCCTGACACTAACCCATATTCTACTAGACTCTGACTACTAATCCAAATATGATGGAAGAAAATAACCCAAACAGTACATAAATACTTGCATTTCAGAGTTGGACTTGCCTTTTGCATGATAAAGGGTAGGTGTTATAAATCTATTCAGTATTTAATTGAAATAGTTCTCCATGTGTTTTTAAAGTTAACAAATATGTGAATTACTGTCTCCCATTCTCTGGAGCTTATTCAGCACATGTATTTTTATATGCACCAATAGAATCCTACAAGGTATCACACGTACATCCTTGTGAGGTATATGACTTAGCAGATACAAAGTGTGAGAAGTGATCACTCCTCCTAAACGCTGTTGGAACTGAAAATTCAACCTATGGGTGAGCTTCCCAGTGGAACAACATTATACATAAACCCATGTTCACTAAAATGAATGTTTTTGCATCTTTATGATATATATTTCATGATGAATTTCGAATGGCATATATATTGCTACTTTTTAATGTCTGTGTTTGTGTGTGTGTGTGTGTGTGTGTGTGTGTGTATATATGTATATATATATATATATATATATATATATATATATATATATATATACTCTCCATATTTTTAAAAATATGAAATATGTGTCTTATATACACTCCCTAAATTCATTCATGTTCATGTATGTGGATTAATAATCAACTTTTCACAAGATTATTCTTAGAAATATTCATCCACCCGAAATACATATTTGTTTCCTAGTACTGAAAACTAACTTCAGTAAAAGGTGCATACAAATCCTAATATGTCTACTTTAACTGACCCAGTTTAACATCAATGCATGTAGGTTCCTATGGGACATGATGTGTATTTTGACATTAATTTTAATTCCACACTGGTACATTACTATTTCTTCAGTTTATGCAAATCTCAGTATATATATTTTATTCACTAGTTAGCAAATTTATAGGCATTTGTTTCACTTTCAATCACTTCCTGCTCCAGAACACATGTATTCCTCTATGTTTCTTGACTGGTCTATTCATGAGACTTTTTTCCAAATATATTATTTTCGATTTCCATAATCAATTTTGAACCAAAACTCACACACCCTTCATGATAAACCATAATCCTAAGATTATCGTTAGATATATAACTGGTTGGAATGAATGATTGCATATCAATATAAAATTTCTTATAAATTTTCAGATATTTATTCAATCCATTATTTAAAGTGGATCCAGTTATATTATTTATTCACAGTATGGTCTATTCATGCATTATGTCTATATTCATTGAAACAGGGTACACCTATTTGTATCCCCATACTAATTTGTAAGTCTTCAAAATATTGCTCGCAGAATTGGTGGAAGAAATACTCTTTTCACCTGATCTACATACACATTTTATTACAGAAATATTCTGGACACAAAAAGCAAAGGTCACACTTACAATTGTACCAAAGCGTAAATGGAAAGTGAGCATGGATTACTAAAAACATCCATGTCCAGGTTGCCTAATGCTCTCAAATATCAATTCTATTTTTGACTACATATTTGTTTCTTCTTAAGATTATATATTCAACTTCAAACCTGTTGAAAATGTCTAACCCTATCACACAATTTATACTTTGCTTGATTTCCTTATGTCTCTATTGATATCTGCTTTCCTATATTTTTCCCCAGTTCATCATTGTGACTGACTCTTCACATGTGCTTACATTTACATACACTCTCTACCCGAAATCTTATTGCGAAAGAACTTTTGGTCCAAATCCTATACTCACTCTTCTTTCTAAACCTACCAACTACCTTCCTAATCCTACCGACTATCAGTTTTTGACTGGATGTTCTCTTCAACTTTCAATATCCAAGGTACAAGGTACGATGCCAGTGTATATTGATTTATCTGAGACATCTGTGCTGCACATTACTCAAAGCTAAGTATCCCACTCAAGTCCCCAATGCCCTTCTGGGCTTCAAATCTTACCTAGATTTCTGCTTTATACTTTTGTTTCACATATATACTCTTGTAAATATCGCATTTTGCCAATACCATTATTCATCCCGCAGAATTATTTGTAACCCAAATTGAACATGTTATTAACCCTAACCATACACTGTTCCCTCAGTATAACTTACTTAAGAGCAGGGACAGTGTGGGTCTTACAATATAGGAATGTAGATGATCTTCCACCTGCTGAGAACATCAAAGATCCATGGAGAAATGATCCTTGCAGAAGATATAGGCAGCTATGTAGGACCTGAGAGAGCAATAGTCATCTTCCATGGCAAACAACCTGGTCAGGATTAATTGATAGTCTGAATCAGCCTCTCTCTTCTTAATGAAGAGAAGATGGACTGAACCAGGCCTCTGTGGAGAGCTGTTCCCTGGTGCCTATGGTTGATATAACATTCTAACTTCTGAATGTGTCACAGGATGTTGGGGCAGGCTCCATCTCATGGGAACCCTGGATGCAACTGTTAGCACAAAGCGGTTACCAAGGTAGTGACCATATTCAGTTCCTGAAAGAAGTGACCTCACTTCACTTCCTTGGTGATGGAATTCTCTGAACCTGGGATCCAGGAAGGAAGGCACCCAGAGCCAGTCCCACTCCCAGTTCCAGTGGGCTAACTTGTTTGCTTTACCCAAAGACATAGTCAGTCTTTCTTGGTACCTACTGATGTGAGGATGGAAAAATGCCAGCAGAGCTCTGATGAGGGGCCTTTCCTGAGAAAGCAGGTAGTGGCTCACCTTTGGCTCCTGACAACATCACAGAGTTGGACAAGGAGACCAGATCTGAAACAGGACAGGCCATTTTGGGGGAACATAATATGGCCCACCAGTCAGAAGACACTCCGGATAGTCACAGACCTATTTGGGGGAAGTAAGTGCCTTTGCCGTTGTAGGTGTGAGTTTGTGGTTTTTCCTCATGTTCTGAGAATAGGTAGGAAAAGTGGTTTGTTTGGTTTGGAGTGGACTGTTTCTAGTAAGTCGTTTGACATGGTGAGTGTTTCTAGGTCTGTGTATCCCACTGTATCCGTGGTTGTAGACATTTGAAAAGAGAATGCATCAATGGATGTGTTGTCTCTAGTTGAAAGCTTACCCGCATTCATACTGCCCAATTAATGAATGGACTGCAGCTTGCCTTATGGATGGGCAACATCTACTATCTTCTAAAGGTCCTGTTTTCTTCGTGAATTCTGGCCACTCTCCAGAATAGGCTCATGGTTTTGTTTCCCAAATATGTAACACCACAAGATTCTGTGACATGGCCATGTACTGGATTGCTGAAGGGAATGGGAGCATCTAAGAAAACTCAGATTTCAGTGTGACCAGTAAAGTCTCAGTGGAGAAACCCTTCTTTGGGCCATTTGCTTACTTCTATTTCTATTACCCTGAATGTCAGGAAGGTCTTTGCCTCAGGCCACCCCTTTGTGTAGCCTGAAGAAAACTGTTTTCATATGGAAATGTATGGACATCACCTGTGGCTCTTTGCTTAATTGATTTCGAATGAGATGTGTCTGAATCAGCCTCTTGTCCTTGTATGAGGTTGTGGCTTTGATTCTCAGCACCTGATGGATCTAAAGAAAGATCCCATGTGCTTCCAAAACTAAAATGGCCAAAAGAGCAGTCATTGTTGATGAATATTTTTGCCTTCTTGTTTTAGGTTCCTGACCTCCATAAAGTGAGAATAGGGATCCTTTGGGTCAAATGAGTTCTTGAAATCCCTGCAGAGGCTAGCCCATATTTGCTTGGGTTTTCTCATGACTCCAAATCACATAAAGAATCTATACCCTACAGCCAGTAGGCCTCAAATTGGAGAAGTGGAACACTTTAACAGCAGGAATATTTGATCATTCCTGGTTCACAGGAAGAGTGTCCAGGCCATCATGATTTTAGGCAAATGAGGGGCAAGTGAGCTTATTTGGGCTCATAGAAACCTCCAGCTGGAGGTTATGATGAGTGTCTACATGGAAGAAGATGATGGCCCTGTGGGAGTGTTTTGATTTTAATTGTGGTCATTTTTTGGCGGATGGAAGGGATGACTGGGTCCACCTGGGCTTGAACTCTGGTGTGATTCCCCTTAGAGACTGAGTTCTGAAACTGACCTCAGAGAAGTATTGCCATGAATTGTGTTGGGATTTTAGGAGGCCACGCATGAGACTCACTCTTGGAAACTGAGATCTAGGCCCAGGGTGGTTTCCACAGAGGCCTGAGAATCTCAGCCAGGATATCACATGATTTTATTCTGAAAGACTTAGCACCCATATTTGAGAGTCAAAACACACATGGACCTCACATTGTAGATGTCAGTTGGCCTGGCTTTAGGAGACCTTTTGGCAACTGTTTGAGAAGCATTGACTGTGAGAGTTCTCCAGAGCGTTCATTGTAATGAACTTTCTCAACACTTAATGGTTCCTGAATGAATTGAAACCCACAGTGCCTCTAACTTCATCCTTGAAAAATTTCTAGATAAATACCATGAAATTTTTGAAATTCCCATGACCAGGTGGCACTGCAGAAACTTTTGATGTCCTGTTGCTGATCATGTGTATACCAGACAGTGCCTTGTTTTTGACTGGGTTTCATTAAAATGGTGTAGAACAGGAGAAGCCAGTAATTTGGAGCCTGCTGAGTAGGGGGGCTAGAGCAGTGGTGGGCAGGTGTGTGATAAAACATCATGGTGGGGCCATGTGTATCTGCCATTGGCTTCCAAATTTTTTGTGACTGATATAGTGCAGACATCAGACACTTATATGTAAAGGCATCTTGTTAAATGGAGAGTTTTCAGGGCAATATTCAGAATCAGGTTGCTATGGTTATTGGGGCAAGCTATGTGGGATACAAGCCTGGTTGGTGCATTCTCCTGCAGACCCTGACCCACCACACGTGACAGAACTAACTCCAGCACTGTATCTCAGATGAACTTTTTATGTTTTGTGAAGCAATACCAAATTCCCAGTGCAGCAGCAAGAAATACCACGAAAAGTGGAGGATGACCAAATGTCTTCACAGTCCCCACTGGGAGACACTTAGCTTCCAATGGACACAGTTTAGCTACAAAGAGAGAATTGAGCACTGCTGCCTCATCTTCATTGGAATATAAGAAACCATGTCTTTCGGTTACATAGATGCAGACCCAGCTATGATGGTCTCACTACAAAGGAAGCTAAAGCTCATGACAACAACATATATTTCAAGTGCCCAACCTCAGAAGCCGTTTCCCAAGAATTCTTAGGCCAGCAGAGCTCCTTTTTGTGGAGTGTTTACCCTGTCCTTTACTTTTGGAAACTCCTCTACCACCTCCAAGGTTGTGAACTCCCGAGCATATTCCATTCCATATATGTATTCATAGATTTTCACACTTTTCTCTCTAATTGTGTTTTACTTGGGGCGTAGGTAATGTCAAGGCATTGTTCTGGATGTGAGTGGGAAGATTTTTGTGTAGCACATATTTACATACACATTGGATTCATTTTTCAATTTTCCATTTGAAATACTGAATCCCTGACACTAACCCATACCCTACTAGTCTCTGACTAATAATCCTAATATGATGGTGAAAAATAAGCCAAAAAGAGAAGAAACACAAGCAGTTCAGAGGACGCATTGTGTATAGTTGGAATTGCCTTTTGCATTATATAATGTAGGAGTTATAAGTCTAGTCAATTTTTTTGTTGAAATAGTTCTAAATGTGTTTTTAAAATTAGCAAATATGTGAATCCCTGTCTCCCTTTCTCTGTAGCCTATTCAGCACATGTATTTTTATATGCACATATAGAATTCTACCTGATATCACTCGTATACACTTGTGAGGTGGCTGAATTGGCAGATGCAAATTGAGAGAATAGTTCACTCCTCCTAAACGCTGTTGGAACTGAAAATTCAACCTATGGGTGAGCTTCCTAGTTGAAAAACATTATACATGAATCCATGTTCAGTAAAATGAACATTTTTCGATCTGTGGATTATATACATTTCATGATGAATTTCTATTGGCATATATGTTGCTACTTTTTTTTTCTTTTATTGGTTGCTCAAAACATTACAAAGCTCTTGAATATCATATTTCATACATTAGATTCAAGTGGGTTATGAACTCCCATTTTTACTCCAAATACAGATTGCAGAATCACATTAGTTACACATCCATATTTTTACATAATGCCCTATTAGTTACTGTTGTATTCTGCTACCTTTCCTATACTCTACTATCCCCACTCCCCTCTCTTCCCATCTTCTCTCTCTACCATACCTACTGTACTTCATTTCTCTCCTTGTTTATTTTCCCACAACCTCTTATATGTAATTTTGTGTAACAATAAGTGTCTCTCTCCTTTACCATGCAATTTCCCTCTTTTCTCCCTTTCCCTCCCACGTCATGTTTCTGCTTAATGTTAATCTTTTCTTCATGCTCTTCCTCCCTGCTCTGTTCTTAGTTGCTCTCATTATATCAAAGAAGACATTTGGTAATTGTTTTTTAAGGATTGGCTAGATTCACTAAGCATAATCTGCTCAGTGCCATGCATTTCCCTGCAAATTCCATGATTTTGTCATTTTTTAGTGCTGCGTAATTCTCGATAGTATATAAAAGTCACATTTTTTTATCCATTCATCTATTGAAGGGCATCTGGGTTGGTTCCACAGTGTAGCAATTGTGAATTGTGCTGCTATGAAAATCCATGTGGCAGTATCCCTGTAGTACGCTCTTTTAAGGTCTTCAGGGAATAGTCCGAGAAGGGCAATAGCTTGGTCAAATGGTGCTTCCATTCCCAGCTTTCCCAGGAATCTCCATACTGCTTTCCAAATTGGCCGCACCAGTTTCAGTCCCACCAGCAATGTACAAGAGTACCCTTTTCCCCACATCCTCGCCAGCACTTGTTGTTGTTTGACTTCATAATGGCTGCCAATCTCACTGGATTGAGATGGTATTTTAGGGTGGTTTTTATTTGCATTTCTCTTACTGCTAGAAATGGAGAGCATTTTTTTCATGTACTTGTTAATTGATTCTATGTCCTGCTCTGAGAAGTTTCTGTTCAGGTCCTTGGCCCATTGGGTTATTTGTTATCTTATTGTCTAATTTTCTAAGTTCTTTGTATACTTTGTATACTCTGGATATTAGGGCTCCATGTGAAGGGTGAGGACTAAAAATTTGTTCCCATGATGTAAGCTCCATATTTACCTCTCTTATTGTTTCTCTTTCTGAGAAAAAATAATTCAGTTTAAGTAAGTCCCATTTGTTGATTCTTATTATTAACTCTTGTTCTATGGGTGTCCTATTAAGGAATTTGGAGCCTGACCACACAATATGTAGATCGGAGCCAACTTTTTATTCTATCAGACGCAGAGACTCTGATTTGAATCTAGCTCCTTGATCCACATTGAGTTAACTTTGGTGCATGGCGAGAGGAGGGGATTCAGTTTCATTTTGTTGCATATGGATTTCCAGTTTACCCAACACCATTTGATGAAGATGCTATCCTTTCTCCATTGCAGGCCATTAGCTCCTTTATCAAATATAAGATAGTTGTAGCTTTTTGGATTAGTTTCTGTGTCCTCCATTCTGTACCATTGGTCCACCCGCCTGTTTTGGTACCAGTACCATGCTGTTTTTATTATGATTGCTCTGTAATATAGTTTGAAATCTGGTATCGCTATACTGCCTGATTCACACTTCCTGCTTAGAATTGCTTTTGCTATTCTGGATCTTTTATTTTTCCATTTGAATTTTATGATTGCTTTATCTATTTCTACAAAAAGTTTCTATGGGATTTTGATTGGCATTGCATTAAACCTATAGAGAACTTTTGGTAATATCACCATTTTGATGATGTTAGTTCTGCCTATCCATGAACACGGTATATTTTTCCATCTTCTAAGATCTTATTCTATTTCTCTTTTTAGGGTTCTGTAGTTTGCATTATATAAATCTTTCACCTCTTTTGTTAGGTTTATTCCCAAGTATTTAATTATTTGAGGAAATTGGGAATGCAGTGTTTTGACTCATTTTTGTTTCAGAAGTTTTGTCGCTGATATACAGAAATGCCTTTGATTTATTCATGTTGATTTTGTATCCTGCCACATTGCTGCATTCATTTATGAGTTCTAGTAGTTTTTTCTGTAGACCCTTTTGGGTCTTCTATGTATAGAATCATGTCATCTACAAATAGTGATAATTTAAGTTCTCCTTTTCCTATTTTTATGCCTTTAATGTCTTTCATCTCTCTAATTGCTCTGGCCAGTTTTTCGAGAACTATATTGAATAGAAGTGGTGATAGAGGACATCCCTGTCTTGTTCCAGATTTTAGAGGGAATGCCTTCAATTTTTCTCCATTCAGAATGATGCTAGCCTGAGGCTTAACACAGTTATCTTTTACAATGTCGAGGTAAGTTCCTGTTATCCCTAGTTTTTAAAATGTTTTGAACATAAAGGAATGCTCTACTTTGTTGAATGGTTTTTCTGCGTCTATCAAGATGATCATATGGTTCTTATCTTTAAGTCTATTGATGTTGTGAATAACATTTTTTGATTTCCATATATTGAACCCTCCTTGCATCCCAGGGATGAATCCAAGTTGATCATGGTGCACGATTTTTTTGATGTGCCTTTCTATCCAATTCGCCAGAATTTTAATGAGGATTTTTGCATCTAGGTTCATCAGAGATATTGGTCTGTAGTTTTCTTTCTTTGAGGTGTCTTTGTCTGGTTTCAGAATCAGGGTGATGTTGGCCTCATAGAATGAATTCAGCAGAGCTCCCAGTTTTTCTATTTCCTGAATAACTTGAGAAGTATTGGTATTAATTCTTCTTTAAATTTTTTGTAAAACTCTGCTGTATACCCATCCGGTCCTGGGCTTTTCTTGGTTGGTAGTCTTTTGATTGTTTCTTCTACTTCATCCATTGATATTGGTCTGTTTAAATTGTGTGTTTCCTCCTGACTCAGTCTGGGCAAATCATATGACTTAAGAAATTTATCGATGTCTTCACTATTTTCTATTTTATTGGAATACAGGTTTTCAAAATAATTTCTAATTTTCTTCTGTATTTATGTAGCATCTGTTGTAATATTGCCTTTTTCATCCCGTATGTTAGTAATTTGATTTCTCTCTCTTCTTCTCTTTGTTAGCATGGCTAAGGGTCTGTCTATCTTATTTATCTTTTTGAAGAACCACCTTTTAGTTTTGTTAATTTTTTCAATAGTTTCTTTTGTTTCAATTTCGCTATGATTTTAATTATTTCTTGCCTTCTGCTACATTTGCTGTTGTTTTGCTCTTCCTTTTCTAAGGCTTTGAGATGAAGTGTGAGCTCATTTATTTGTTTTTCTTTTCTATTTTGAGGAATGACCTCTAGGCGATGAATTTACCCCTTAAAACTTCTTTTCATTGTACCCCATAGAATCTGATATGTTGTGTCTGTATTTTCATTTATCTCTAAAAATTTTTTTATTTCCTCCTTTATGTCTTCTGTAACCCATTGATCATTCAGTAACATATTCTTCATTTTGGATGTGATGTATGATTTTTTCTTCCTTCTTTTATCATTGGTTTCCAGTTTCATTCCATTATGATCACAAAAAATTCATGGTATTATCTCCACCCCTTTATATTTACTGAGGGTTGCCCTATGGCATAACATATGGTCTATTTTTGAGAAGGATCCATGTGCTGCTGAGAAAAAAGTATATCCACTTGATGATGGTTGATATATTCTATATATGTCAGTTAAGTCTAGGGTATTGATTGCGAGATTGAGTTCTATAGTTTCTTTTTTCAACTTTTGTTTGGAGGATCTGTCCAATGGTGAGAGAGGTGAGTTGAAGTCACCCATAATTATTGTATTGTGGTCTATTTGATTCTTTAACTTGAGGAGAATTTGTTTTATGAACATCGCAGCACCTTTATTTGCTGCGTGAATATTGATAATTGTTATGTCTTGTCGGTGAATGGTTCATTTTAGCAGTATATAATGTCCTTCTTTATCCCTTTTGATTAAATTAGTCTTGAGGTCGATTTTATTCGATAGGAGGATGGCCACCCCTGCTTGCTTACGAGGACCGTGTGCATGGTATAAATTTTCCCAATCTTTCACCTTCAGCCTGTGTATGTCTTTTCCATTCAGATGTGTCCCCTGGAGGCAATATATTGTTGGATTTTTTTTTTATTTCAAGTTACAAGCCTATGTCACTTTATTCGATAGTTTAAGCCATTTACTTTTAGAGTTACTATTGATATATGGTTTGTACTGCCACCCATGTTTGCTTATATCTTTTTTTTTAAATTTGTTTGTTTCTCCATGATTACTTTTCCCCCGCCCTCTGTCATTACTGAGGCACTTCTCACTCATGGTTTTCGTTGTTGATTTTCATTTCTTCCTCGTGTAGTGTTTTGCTCAAGATGCTTTGTAATGCTGGTTATCTGACTGCAAATTCTTTTAGGTTTTGTTTATCATGAAATATTTTTATCTCGTTGTCTTACCTTAAACTTAATTTTGCTGGATACATAATTCTTGGTTGGCATCCATTGTCTTTCATTGTTTGAAGTACGTTGTTCCAGGATCTTCTCACTTCCAGCATCTATGATGAAAAATCCA
The DNA here is from genome assembly GCF_048772815.1 of Callospermophilus lateralis. NCBI lineage: Eukaryota > Metazoa > Chordata > Mammalia > Rodentia > Sciuridae > Callospermophilus > Callospermophilus lateralis. The sequence goes on from NW_027515504.1 coordinate 434,399, forward strand.
TTGTTAACCTTTTTGGTTTACCCCTGATTGTAATGATTGTAATCTGCCTCCTTTCTCTGGTAGCTTTTAATAATTTCTCTTTGTTCTGTATATTGGATATCTTCATAACAATGTGTCTTGGCATTGGTCTACTGTGATTTTGTGTGCTCGATGTCCTGTAAGCATCTACAATTTGTTTATCCCTTTCCATTTTTATTTCTGGAAAGTTTTCTGTAATTATTTCATTCAGCAGGTTTCTCATTCCCTTGGTTTGAATCTCTGTACCTTCCTCTATCCATATGACTCATTAGTTTGTTTTTTTTTTTATGTTATCCCATATCTCTTGAATGTTTTCTCATAATTTTTTACAGCATTTCTTTGTTGGCTAGACTTTTTTCAAGATGATATATTTTGTCTTCATTCTGTCTTCTACTTGCTCTACACTGTTAGTGATACTCTCAATTGAATTTTTAATTTGGTTTATCATTTCCTTGATTTCTAGAATTATTGTTTGATTTTTCTAATAATCTCTATCTCCTGATAAAGATGCTTAATTTCTTATTTTATCTGTTTATGTAATTTATTTTCAATGCGTTCTATCACTGTTTGTTTTTGCTGTCTCGTATCCTCTTTAAAGTTCCATTCCATCTGTCTAAGGTATTCCTTGAGTTCTTTATATGACCATTTTTCTGATGACTCTAGGTGCTCTTGAATATTTAGGCTGTCCTTCATTGTTCGTACTCCTTTTCTTCCTTGCTTTTTTATGCTTCTCATGTTACTTCTCGTTCTGTTTGACTACTGAGTTACTGCTTACTCTTATAAATTTATTTGATGCTTGAGAGGAAAGATATTAGAAGGGAAGGGAGAAGTCACTAAAGAGAATGAGAGTAGGCAGGTAGAATTCAAGTAAGGGGGAATAAAAAAAATTGAAATGAAATGAAAAGACAAAAAAAATAGAAAATAAAGAAAGAAAATTTTAAGTAATAATGATGATTAAAAAATTGAAAATTAAAATTTAAAATAATAATATTAATAATAATAATAATAAAATAAAAGAAATTTAAAAAATTAAAACATTTAAAAAAGTTAATGAACAACAACAACAAAAATGAAAATGAAAGAAAAAGAAAAAAATACAAATAAAAAAATAGTAATAATACATGCAGTCCTAGAGTTCAATTAACTTCTCTTCCAGTAGGTGGAGCTGTGCGCACTGGGCCAAGCTTCTCCTCTCAATAAGTGGGAACCAATCACTGTGCAGCAGCTCTTCCTCCCAGACTGGGCGGGTCTCCAACCCTGAGTGCCTAGGGCCTTCTCTTGTGCTTCCTCAAGCCAGGCCCCACTCACCTGTGACGCTCACCACAATACTGGTTACAAGCCAGGCCTCTGCTTCTGGTAGCCCTGTTTCCATGAACGGCTGGGCGCACTCTCCTTGATTGCCTCCCTCAGACCCTAAGTTTGTAGAGCTTGGGGCTGAGAAACCCCAGCGAATTTGCTTGCCCTTCGGGAGCCATGGCCCCGGTAGGTGTTGTAAGAGACCTCAATTGTCAGCACTGGTGGGAGCGGTAGCCGGGAATTACACGCCTCGAGTCCCGAGCCAATCCTGATTCCCTAGGTCTGGGTATCGCGCTCCTTGGAGAGCTGGGAGGGGCCATTACGGCAGAGGTGGGAAGGGCCCTTGAGGTTTTCCTGCGGTGTTGAGAGAGATGGCAATGGGATAACACACTTGTCGCACTGGTTTCAATGAAGTTATCTCCTCCGACTGTGACGTCAGTTCGCTGCCATGGTGGTATCCCATTAAAATGGTGACCGTTCGTTCCCTGTGCTGGGTGACCAATGCAACAGGTGGGTCCTGACTATCTCTCCCAAGCCCCATTTCAATCCTGTGGCCACTGCCTATGAAGGCTCAGTTGGCTTTTAACTCTGTCAATTCCGAAAGCCCGACCAATTATTTCAGCGGGAATGATAGTGCTGAGTCACAAAAACCAGATGAATCTAAGCTTGAATGCAGCCAATCCGGGCTTTGTGTGTGTTCTGAGGGGCCCAGACTGTTCGCCCCAGATTCACAACAGGTCAATATTGCCTAGTGATTCTGAGCAAACAGTATTTAGACATTTTACCACTCCCTATGCCCGCACAGCTGAAGAGATCAGTTACTTGAATTCTCCATGCCTGCCTTCATAATGGATCTCCTGTATTGCTACTTTTTAATATCTGTGCATTTGCGTGTGTGTATATATATATATATATATATATATATATATATATATATATATACTCTTTAGATTTTTCAAAATATGAAATATATGTGTCTTATTATGCACGCCCCTAAATACATTCATATTCATATCTGTGGATTTATAATCAACTTTCAACAAGATTATTTTCAGAAATAATCATCCACCTGAAATACATATTGTTTCCTAGTACTGAAAAGTAAATTCAGTGAATGGTGCATACAAACCCTAATATTTCTACAGTTACTTAGCCAGTTTAAAATGAATGCAAGTAGATTCCTAGGGGACATGATGTGTATTTTGACTTTCATTTTTATTCAACACTTGTACGTTACTATGTCTTCAGTTCATGCACATGATGGGATATATATTTCAGTCACAAATTAGAAAATTTATAGGCATTTGTTTCACGATCAATCACTTCCTGATTCAGAATACATGTATTCCTCCATGTTTCTTGACTGGTCTTTTCATGAGACTTCTTTCCAAACATATTATTTTTGTTTAACATCATCACGTGTAAAGCAAAACTCAAACACCATTCATCATAAACCATAATCCTAATATTACCATTAGATATATAACTGGTTGGAATGAATGATTGTATATCAATATAAGATTTCTTATATATTTTCACATATCAATTCAATCCATTATTTAAAGTGGAATCAGTTACGTTATTTATTCATAGTATGGTCTATTCATGCATTATCTCTATATTAATAGACACAGGGTACACCTCTTTGTACCCCTAATACTAATGTATACGTCTTCAAAATATTGCTCCCAGAAATGGTGAAAGAAATGCTCATGCCACCTGATCTACATATACATTTTATCACAGTAATATTCTGAACAAAAAAAACCATAAAAATGTCACACTTATGATTGTACCAAAGCCTAAAAGGAAAGTGAACGTGGATAACTAATAACATCCATGTCCAGGTTGCCTAATGCTCTCAAATGTCATTCCCATTCGTGACGAGATATTTGTTTTTTCCTATGATTATGTATTCAAACTCAACCCTGTTGAAAATGTCTAATCCTATCACTCACTTTATACTTTGTCTGATTTCGTAATGTCTCTATTGACACCTGCTTTCCTACATATTTTCCCCAGTTCATCATTGTGACTGACTCTTCACATGTGCTGACATTTCCATTCACTCTCTAAACGAAACCCTATTGCTAAAGAAGCTTTTTATTCCAAATCATATACTCACTCTTCTTCCTAAACCTACTGACTATCTTCCTAATCCTACTGACTATCCCTTTTTGACTGGATGTTCTCTTCTACATTCAATCATCCAAGGTACAAGGTCCTATGCCACTGTATTTCGATTTAACTGAGACAACTGTACAGAACATAATTCAACACTAAGTATCCAAATAAAGGGCCCAATGCCCTTCTGGGCTTCAAATCTTTCTTAGATTCCCGTTTTCATACATATATTTCACGTATATATTCTTATAAATATCGCAGGTTCCCAATCTCATTATTCTTCCTGCAGAATGATTCCTAACCCAAATCGAACATATTATTAACCGTAACCATACACTCACTTTGCAGGAGAGAAATAACAGTGTGGGTATTAAACTACAGGAATCTAGGGGATCTTCACCTGCTGAGAAACTCAAATGTTCATGCAGAAATGATCCCTGGTGAAGATGAAGGCAGCTATGAAGTACCTCAGAAAGCAAAAGTCATCTTCCATGGCAATCATCCTGGTCAGGATGGAGGGTTGTGTCTGAATCAGTCTCTCTCTTCTTAATGTATAGAACATGGACCAAACCAGTCCTGTGTGGAAGCTGTTCCCGGGTGCTTATGGTTGATATAACATTCTAACTAGAGAAAGTGTCCCATGAAAATCAGGACAGCCTCCACCTCATGATACTTTTGGAAGCAACTGTTAGGACAAAGTGGTTGCCAAGGCAGTGACATCATTCATATCCTGAAGGAAGTGATCTCACCTCACTTCCTTGGTGATGGAACTCTCTGAACTTGAAATCCAGGAAGCCAGGCACCAAGAGACAGTCCCTGTCCTAGTCCCAGTGGTCTGACATGTTTGGATTTACCAAGGACAGAGTCAGTCTTTCTTGGTACCTACAGATGTGAGGATGGCCAAATGCCAGGAAACCTCTGAAGAGGGGCTTTTCCTGAGAAAGCAGGTAGTGTCTCACCGCTGGCTCTTGAGAACTTCACAGAGTTGGCCAAGCAGACATGATCTGAGACAGGAGAGGTCATTTTGGAAGAACATAGAATGGCCCACCAGTCAGACGACACTCCAGGGAGTCACAGACCTACTAGGGGGAAGGAGGTGCCTTTTTGGGTGTGGGTGTGAGTTTGTGGTTTTGTCTCATGTTCTGAGAATAGGTAGGAAAGGCGGTTTGTTTGGTATGGAGTGGAATATTTCTATTAAGTCCTTTGACAAGGCGAGTGTTTCTATGTGTGTGTATCCCACTGAGTCCATTGTTGTAGACATTAGAAAAGACAATGCATCAATGGATGTGTCCTGTCTAGTAGAAAGCTTCCCAGCATTCATCCTGCCCAATTCATGAGTGGACTCTGGCTTGCCTTATGGATGGGCAACACCTACAAGCTTCCTAATTTCCTGTTTTCTTTCTCACTTCTGGCCACTCTCCAGAATAGTATCGTGGTTTTGTGTCCAAGATTTGTACCTCCAAGATCTGTGACATGGCTATGTACTGGATAGCTGAAAGAAATGGCTAGCATCTCAGAAATCTCAAATACCTGTTGACCAGGAAAGTCTCAGTGGAGAAACCCCTCTTTGTTCCTTTTGCTTACCTATTGTTCTGTTGAATGTCAGGAAGATTTTTGCCTCAAGCCACCACTTTGTGAACCGTGAAGAAAACAGTTTTCAAATGGAAATGAATGGGAATCACCTGTGACTCTTTGCTTAATTGCTTAGGATTGGGATATGTCTGAATCAGCCTGTTGGCCCTGTGTGAGGCTGTGGCTTAGATTCTCAGCACCTGATGGATCTAAAGATAGATCCCATGCATGCATCCAAAACCAAAATGGCAAAAAAATCAGATATTGTTGATGAACTCTCTTGCCTTCCTCTGGTAGGTTCCTGATATCCATCAAGTGAGAATAGGGATCCTTTGGGTCAAATGAGTTCTTCAAAGCCCTGCAGAGGCTAGGCCATAGGTGTTTGATTTTCATGACTCCAATTCACTTAAAGAATCTAAACCCCAAAGCTAGAAGGCCTCAAGTTGGAGAAGCCAAGCAATATTAAAGGCAGGCCTATTTGATCACTACTGGTTCACAGGAAGAGAGTACAGGCCACCCTGACTTTAGGCAAATGAGGGGCAGGGAGCTTATTTTGGACACTGTCATGGGCTGCGTCCCTTATGGAAACCTCCAGCCAGAGAATATGATGAGTGTCTATATGGAAGAAGATGAGGGCCATGTGAGAGTGTTTGGTTTTAATTGTGGATATTTGTCTGGCGGTTGGAAGAGATCTCTGGGTCCACCTAGGCTTGCACTTTGGTGTGATTCCCCTTAGAGACTGAGTTCTTTTACTGATCTCAGAGAATTATTGCCAGGAATTGTGTTGGAATTTTAGATGGCCATGCATGAGAGTTGCCCTTGGAAAGTGACATCTAGGCCCAAGTTGACTTTCCACAGAGCACAGGGAATCTCAGCCAGGATATCACATGATATTATTCTTAAAGACTTGGCAGCCATATTTGAGAGTCGAAACACACATGGACCATACATTGTAGACCTCAAGGGGCCTGGCTCAATCTGACTTTTCGCCACTTTTGGAAGCCTTGCCTGTAAGAATTCTCCAGAGTTTTCATTGAAATGAGCTTCCTCACCATTTAATGGTTTCTGAGTGAATTAAAATTCACAGTGCCTCCAACTTCATCCTTGAAAATTGGCTATATCAATACCATGAAATTTTTGAAATTCCCATGACCGGGTAGCACTGGAGAATATTTGGATGTCCTGTTGCTGATCATGAGTATACAAGACAGTGCCTTGATTGACTGGGTTTTATGAAAATGGTGTTGAACAGAGATGCCAGTAAGTTGGATCCTGCTGAGTAGTTGTACTAGAGTAGTGGTTGGCAGGTGTGTAATAAAACATCAGTGGTGGGGGCATTTGGATCTGCCATTGGCTTCCAAATGGATTGTGACTGACATTTTGCAGCCAGTAGACCCTTATATGTAAAAGCATATTGTTATATGGAGAGGTTTTAGGGCAATGTTCAGAATCAGGTTGCTATGGTCAATGGGGCAAGCTATGTGGGATAGAAGCCTGGTTGGTGCATTCTCCTGACGAACCTGACCCACCACACTTGACAGAACTTACTTCAGCACTGTGTCCCATTTGAAATCCTTGTATTTCATGAAGCAAACACCAATCTCCCAGTGGAGCAGCAAGAAATACCACGAATAGTGGAGGATGACCAAATGGAATTACAGTCCACAAGGGGAGACACTTAGACCCCAGTGGCCACGGGTTACCTACAAATAGAAAATTCAGCACTGCTGCCTCATGTTCATTGGAAAATAAGAATCCATGTCATCCAGATCACATAGATGAAGACTCAGCTATGATGGTCTCACAACAAATGAAGCTAATGCTCCTGACAACAGCATATATTTCATTGCCCAACCTCAGAGGCAGTTTCTCCAGATGTTAGGCTGGCAGAACTTCATGTTTGTGGAGTTTTTACCCTGTCCCTTACTTTTGGAAACTCCTCTACCACCTGCAAATTTGTGAACTCCTGAGCATTTTTCATTACACATATGTATTCACAGATTTTCTAACTCTTCTCCTCTAATTGTGACTTATGTGGGGCGAAGGTAATGTCAAGGCATTGTGCTGAATGAGGGTGGGAAGATTTTTGTGTAGCACATATTTGCATACACATTTGATACATTTTCCAATTTTCCATTCAAAATACTGAATCCCTGACACTAACACATACCCTACTAGACTTTGACTTTTAATCCTAATATGGTGGAGAAAAATAACCCAAACAGAATAGAAATACAAGAGGTTCACAGGAGGCATGGTGTATAGTTGGACTTGCCTTTCGTATGATAAATGGTAGGTGTTATAAATCTAGCGAATTTTAATTGAAATAGTTCTCCATGTGTTTTAAAAGTTAACAAACATGTGAATAACTGTCTCCCTTTCTCTGTAGCCTATTCATCACATGTATTTTTATATGCACATATAGAATTCTACCTGGTATCACTCGTACATTTTGTGAGGTGGCTGGCTTGGCAGATGCAAATTGTGAGAAGAGATCACTCCTACTAAATGCTGTTGGAACTGAAAATTCAACATATGAGTGAGCTTCTTATTTGAACAACATAAATCCATGTTCATTAAAATGAATATTTTTGGATCTGTGGATGATATATTACTTCGTGGTGAATTTCGATTGGCATACATAATGCTACTTTTTAATGTCTGTGTGTGTATGTGTGTGTATATATATGTATATATATATATATATATATATATATATATTCACTCTCCAGATTTTTCAAAATATGAAGTATATTTTTCTTATTATACACTCCCTAAATTCACTCATATTCATGTATTTGGATTAATAATCAAGTTTTCACAAGAATATTCTCAGAATTATTCATCCACCAGAAATACATATTTGTTTCTTAGTACTGAAAACTAACTTTGGGGGATCATATGATGGTGGTGAAGGGAGTGCATCACCCCCATGTACTGCGTCACTGTGCGGGAGAATGACGAGTTATAATGGCTAAAACCTATCTTGTTAGAAATTTCCAGCAAAATTGGGGTGCTCCAAAACCTAGTCGACATATTTCCATCTCACGAGGATCAGCTACGCGGGCTCAAACACGAGTGATTTGTCCGCATAGAGGGTCATGCTGCTTATTCAGGAAATCGGTCTGCGGCTAGAGTCTGCGGCGTGCACTGGGAAACGAAGAGATAGCAATGCAAATATACAGCGGTGTGGATTCTGTGGGCTCCTGACAGGTATGCAATCACTGTGCTAAGTGCTGAATTCTGGGTTTGAGACGGGAAAGGATGCGGTCCAATTCGGTTCTCCACACCGGTCAGACCACAGAGGAAGCCAGCGGCCACCATCATGGAGAGCTGATGTCACCATCCCTGTTTTCGACTGATCGAAGCTCATTCAGCTATAGAACAGGTAATTTCAGGATGCCATTCACCTTTGTGTCACAGACAAATTACTCAGGCTCAGTGCCAAAGAACCTGCAGAAACTCCGTCTTGGAGCCTGCTCCTATTAGAACATACACCAAGCCCAGAGCGGCCGAATTCCGCCTCTCGGAACTGATCTGGCCCAGGGCTAAAGAACCCGCGGAAACTGCTTCTCGTTCCGGGTCTTGCTGAATACTGTGGAGGTAAATATCAACCGAGCCTTCATAGGCAGTGGCAACAGGATTGAGACGCGGCTTGTGAGGGCCGGTCAGGACTCACCCATTGCTTTGGTCACCCAGAAAAGGGAACGAAATGCTGCCTTTCACATGGGATACCAACATGACAAATTTCTGATGTCATCAGAAAGCAGCAGAGGAGATAACTTCATTGATACCAACAGTGACAGAAACAGTTGGTCTCCTGGTGAAGAAAGTGAGTCACAAACACCCGGGTCTCTCTCACTTTGTCATCAAGCCAGAGGGGCAGAGCAGAGCAACTGCCCGCACCTGGAACAGACCCAGTGACACACCTGCATGGTAGTCACGTCAACCCAATTGGAGTAGAGGCAGAACAGAGCGGCTACCCGGGCCCAGAACAGGCCCAGCGACCCACAGGTGTGGTAGTCACGTCACCCCAATTGGAGTTGTTGCAGAGCAGAGCCTTCTCCCGTGCCTAGTACAATCCCAGTGGGTCACCGGCATGGTAGTCACATTACCCCAATAGGAGTAGGGGCAGAGCAGAGCCTTTGCCCATGCCCAGAACAGGCCCAGCAACCTGCAGGCATGGTAGTCACGACACACCAATTGGAGTAGGGGCAGAGCAGAGCCACCACCCGTGCCTGCAAGGTAGCAGACCTGCACCTGACCAGAAGAAGAGGCCCAGCGGCCTGCTGGCGCGGCAGACACTTTACCCCATTTGGAGTAGGGGCAGAACAGATCTGTAGCCCGTGCTCACAAGGTATCCTGACCTGCGACCAACCGGCAGACCAGGCCCAGCGGCCCACCAGCGTGGTAGTCACGTCACCCCAATTGGGGTAGGGTAGAGCAGAGCCACCGCCCACGCAAGCAAGGTAGGCAGACCTGCGACCGATCGGCAGAACACCGCAGGGGTCCACGGGCGTGGTAGACACGTCACACCAATTGGAGGAGGGGCAGAGGAGAGCAGCCTCCTGCGCCTGCATGGTAAGCAGACCTGCGACCGATCAGAATAAGAGGCCTAGCGGCCCATCAGCGTGGTAGATATATCACCCCAATTGGTGGAACAGCACAGCCACCCCTGCCCCTGCAATGAAGACTTTTCAAATATACAAGAGCAATATAAATATATAGGGGGAAAATTTCAAAATCACAACAGTTTCACCAAGCAGAAAGAAACGCGAGCAGTATGAAAAGAAAAGGAAAAAAGAACCACAAGCAATGCAGGTCAACACAACTTTAGAAGAGGTAATAGCTGCAGCAGATGGAATGTCAGATAAAGAACTCAGGATATACATTCTTCAGATGATCTGAAGTCTCAAGGAAGACATTAGACAGCAAAATCAGACAATGAAAGATCACTTCAACAATGAATTACATAAACAAAACCAAGAAGCAAAAGATCAACTATACAGGGAGATAGAGGTTGTAAAAAATAACAAACAGAAATCCTAGAAATGCAGGAAGCAATAAACCATCTTAAAAACTCAATTGAGAATACTACCATCAGAGTAGAACACTTAGAAGATAGAACATCAGACAATGAAGACAAAGTATTTCAACTTGAAAAGAACATAGAGAGCTCAGCCAAACTGTTAAGAAACCATGAACAGAACATCCAAGAAATATGGGATAAAATAAAGAGACCAAACTTAAGAGTCATTGGGATACAGGAAGGTATAGAGGTCCAAACCAAAGGAATGAGCAATCTATTCAATGAAATAATATGGGAAAACTTCCCAGACTTGAAGAATGAGACAGACTCCCAAGTTCTAAAAGCCTACAGGACGCCGAATGTGAAAAATCATATGAGATCCACACCTAGACACATTATAATGAAGATGCCCAACATACAGAATAAGGAGAGAATTTTAAAATCTACAAGAGAAAGGAAGCAGATTACATTTAGGGGTAAACCAATCAGGATAACAGCTGATCTTTCAACAAAGACTCTGATAGCTAGAAGATCCTGGAATGACATTTTTCAATCACAGAAAGAAAATGGGTTCCAACCATGTACTGTGTATCCAGCAAAATTAAGCTTCAGGATGGAAGATGAAATTAAAACTTTCCACGATTAACAAAAGTTAAAAGAATTTGTAGCTAGAAAACCATCTCTTCAAAACATCCTTGGCAAAATATTACAGGAAGAGTAATTGGAAAATAATGAAAACCAACAGTGGGAGGTAGGACATTAAAGGGGGGAAATAATCAAAGAGGAAAACAATCCATGTTTAATAACATAAATAAACAAATATGGCTGGAAGAACAACCCTTATCTCAATAATAACTGTAAATGTTAATGGCTTAAACTCACCAATTAACAGACACAGGCCAGTAGAATGGATCACAAAACAAGACCCAATAATATGCTGCCTACCGGAGACGCATTTGATAAGAAAAAGACATACATACACTGAAGGTGAAAGTTTGGAAAAAATCATATCACTCATATGGACTTTGGAAAAAAGCAGGAGTGTCCATACTCATATCAAATAAAATAGATTTCAAGCCAAAGTTAATCAAAAGGGATAAAGAGGGACACTACATACTGTTCAAGAGAACCATACACCAGCAAGACATAACAATCATAAATATGTATGCCCCAAACAATGGTGCAGCTATGTTCATCAAACAAACTTTTCTCAAGTTCAAGAGTCTAATAGACCACCATACAATAATCATGGGAGACTTCAATACAGCTCTCTCACCACTGGACAGGTCTTCCAAACAAAAGTTGAAATAGGAAACTATAGAACTCAATAACACAATTAATAACCTAGACTTAATTGACATATATAGAATATACCACCCAACATCAAGCAGTTACATTTTTCCTCAGCAGCACATGGATCCTTCTCAAAAATAGATCATATATTATGTCACAGGGCAACTCTTAGACAAATTAAAGGAGTAGAGATAATACCATGCATCTTATCTTATCATAATGGAATGAAACTAAAAATCAATGATAAAAGAAGGAAGGAAAAACCATGCATCATTTGGAGAATGAACAATAGGTTACTGAATGATCAATGGGTTATAGAAGACATCAAGGAGGAAAATAAAAAATTCTTAGAGAAAAATGAAAACACAGACACAATATATCGGAATCTATGGGACACATTGAAAGCAGTTCTAAGAGGAAATTTCATTGCTTGGAGCTCATTCCTTAGAAAAAGAAAAAAACAACAAATAAATGATCTCATACTTCATCTCAAAATCTTAGAAAAACAAGAGCAAACAACAGCAAAAGAAGTAGAAGGAAAGAAATAATTAAAATCAGAGCAGAAATCAATGAAATCGAAACAAAAGAAACAATTGAAAAAATTGACAAAACTAAAAGTTGGTTCGTTGAAAAAATAAATAAAATGGACAGACCCCTAGCCATGCTAATGAAGAGGAGAGAGAACTGAAATTACTATCATATGGGATGAAAAAGGCAATATCACAACAGATATTTCAGAAATACAGAAGATAATCAGAAATTACTTTGAATCCTTATACTCCAAAATAATAGAAGATAGTGAAGGCATCGAAATATTTCTTAAGTCATATGATCTGACCAGAGTGAGTTAGGAGGATATAGACAACCTAAACATACCAATATCAATTGAGGAAATAAAAGAAACCATCCAAAGACTACCAACTAAGAAAATCCCAGGACCGTATGGGTATACAGCAGACTTTTACAAAACCTTTAAATATGAACTAATACCAATACTTTTCAAGCTATTTCAGAAAATTGAAAAAGAGGGAGATCTTCCAAATTCATTCTACGAGGCCAATATCACTCTGATTCCTTCACCAGATAGACACTTCAAAGAAAGAAGACTAAAGACCGATATCTCTAATGAACCTAAATGCAAAAATCTTAAATTAAATTCTGGAGAATCAGATACAAAAACATATCAAAAAAATGTGGACCATGATCAAGTAGGATTCATCCCTGGGATGCAAGGAGGGTTCAATATACGAAAATCAATAAGTGTTATTCACCACATCAATAGACTTAAAAATAAAAACCATATTATCATCTAGATAGATGCAGAAAAAGCATTCGACAAAGTACAGCATCCCTTTATCTTCAAAACTCTCAAAAAACTAGGAATAACAGGAACATTCCTCAATATTGTAAAAACAATCTATGCTAAACCGCAGGCTAGCGTCATTCTTAATGGAGAAAAATTGAAGACATTCCCTCCAAAATCTGGAACAAGACAGGGATGCCCGCTCTCACCACTTCTGTTCAATATAGTTCTCAAAAGACTGGCCAGAGCAATTAGACAGATGAAAGAAATTAAAGGCATATAAATAGGAAAAGAATAACTTAAATTATCACTATTGCAGATGACATGATTCTATACCTAGCAGACCCAAAAGGTTCTACAAAGAAACTAATAGAGCTAATAAATGAATTCAGCAAAGTGGCAGGATATAAAATCAACACGCATAAATCAAATGCATTCCTGTATATCAGCAACAAATCCTCTGAAATGGAAATGAGGACAACCACTCCATTCACAATATCCTAAAAAAAAAAAATGGGAATCAACCTAACAAAAGAGGTGAAAGTCTTATACAATGAAAACTACAGAACCCTAAAGAGAGAAATAGAAGAAGATCTTAGAAGATGTAAAAATATACCCTGTTCATGGATAGGCAGAACTAACATCATCAAAATGGCGATATTACCAAAAGTTCTCTATAGGGTAAATCCAATGCCAATCAAAATCCCAAAGGCATTTCTTGTAGAAATAGAGAAAGCAATCATGAAATTCATATGAAAAAATAAAAGACCCAGAATTGCAAAACAATGCTAAGCAGGAAGTGTGAATCAAGTGGTATAGCGATACCAGACTTCAAACTATACTACAGAGCAATAGTAACAAAAATAGCATGGTACTGGTACCGAAAAAGGCAGGTGGACCAATGGTACAGAATAGAGGACACAGAAACCAATCCACAAAACTACAACTATCTTATATTTGATAAAGGGGCTAAAAGCATGCAATGGAGGAAGGATAGCATCTTCAACAAATGGTGTTGGGAAAACTGAAAATCCATATGTAACAAAATGAAACTGAATCCCTTTCTCTCGCCATGCACAAAAGTTAACTCAAAATGGATCAAGGAGCTTGATATCAAATCAGAGACACACTGTCTGATAGAAGAAAAATTTGGTTACGATGTACATACTGTGGGGTCGGGCTACAGATTCCTCAATAGGACACCCATAGTACAAGAGTTAATAACTAGAATCAACAAATGGGACTTACTCAACTAAAAAAGTTTTTTCTCAGCAAAAGAAACAATAAGAGAGGTAAATATGGAGCCTACATCCTGGGAAGAAATCTTTACTACTCACACTTCAGATAGAGCCCTAATATCCAGAGTATACAAAGAACTCAAAAAATTAGACAATAAGATAACAAATAACCCAATCAACAAATGGTCCAAGGACCTCAACAGACACTTCTCAGATGAGGACATACAATCAATCAATAAGTACATGAAAAAATGCTCACCATCTCCAGCAGTCAGAGAAATGCAAATTAAAACCACCCTAAGATACCATCTCACTCCAGTAAGATTGGCAGCCATTATAAAGTCAAACAACAAGAAGTGCTGGCAAGGATGTGGGAAAAGAGGTACACTTGTACATTGCTGGTGGGACTGCAAATTGGTGCAGCCAAATGGGAAAGCAGTATGGAGATTTCTTGGAAAGCTGGGAATGGAAGCACCATTTGACCCAGCTATTCCCCTTCTTGGTCTATTCACTAAAGACCTAAAAAGAGCATGCTACAGGGACACTGCTACATCGATGTTCATAGCAGCACAATTCACAACAGCAAGACTGTGGAACCAACTTAGATGCCCTTCAATAGAATAATGGATAAAAAAAATGTGGCATTAATACACAATGGATTATTACTCTGCATTGAAAAATGAAAAAATCATAGAATTTGCAGGAAAATGGATGGCATTACACTTTATTATGCTAAGTGAAGCTACACAATTCCTGTAAAACAAATGCCAAATGTCATCTTTGATATAAGGAGAGTAACTAAGAACAGATAGGGACAAAGAGCATGACAAGATGATTAACATTAAACAGGGATGAGAGGTGGAAGGGAGGGAGAAGGGAAATTGCATGGAATTGGAAGGAGACACTCTGGGTTATACAAAATTACATACAAGAGGAATTGAGGGGAAAGGGAAAAATAATACAAGGGGGAGAAATTTATTACAGTAGAGGGAGTAGAGAGAGAAGTGGGGAGGGGCAGGGAGGCTAGGGGGGATAGTAGAGGATAGGAAAGTCAGCAGAATACAACAGACACTAGTATGGCAATATGTGAATCAATGGATGTGTAACTGATGTGATTCTGCAATCTGTATACAGGGTAAAAATGGGAGTTCATAACCCACTTGAATCAAAGTGTGAAATATGATATATCAAGAACTATGTAATGTTTTGAACAACCATAAATAAAAATAAAAAAAAACTATCTTTGGTGCATAATGCACACAATTCTAATATTTCTACAGTAACTGACCCAGTTTAACATCAATGCAAGTAGATTCCTATTGGACATGATGTGTATTTTGACATTCACTTTTATTCAACACTGATACATTACTATTTCATCAGTTTATGCACATAATAGGATATATATTTCATTCACAATTTAGAAAATTTATAGGCATTTGTTTCACTTTCAATCACTTCCTGCTTCAGAACACATGGATTCCTCCATATTTCTTGACTCGTCTTTTCATGAGACTTTTTTTCCAAACATATTATTTTCGATTTCCATAATCACTTTTGAAACAAAACTCACACACACTTCATGATAAACAATAACCCTAAGATTACCATTAGATATATAACTGGTTGGAGTGAATGATTGTATGTCAATATATGATTTCCTATATATTTTCAGATATCAATTCAATCCATTATTTAAAGTGGAACCAGTTATAATATTTATTCACAGTATGGTCTATTCATGCATTATCTCTATATTCATAGACACAGTGTACACCACTTTGTACCCCCAATACTAATTTATATGTCTTCAAATATTGCTCCCAGTAATCGTGGAAGAAATACTCATGTCATATGATCTACATATACATTTGATCACAATATTTTTCTGGGCACAAAATGCAAAAATCACACTTATGATTGTACCAAATACTAAATGGAAAGTGAACATGGATTACTAAAACGATAAATGTCCTCGTTGCCTAATGCTTTCAAATGTCATTCCTATTGGTGACGACATATTTGTTTCTTCCTAAGATTATGTATTCAATCTCAACCCTATTGAAAATGTCTAATCCTATCACTCACTGTATAATTGCCTAATTTCGTAAGGTCTGTATTGATATTTTCCTTTCTACATATTTTCCCCAGTTAATCATTGTGACTGACTCTTCACATGTGCTGAAATTTACATTCACTCTATAACCAAAACACTATTGCTACAGAACTTTTGCTCCATGTCCTATACTCACTCTATTTCCTAAACCTACTGACTTCCTTCCTAATCCCACCGACTATCTCAATTTGAGTGGATGTTCTCTTCTAAAATCAATCTTCCAAGGTGTAAGGTCCTATGCCATTGATTATCGATTTATCTGAGACATCTGTGAAGAACGTAATTATAAGTGAAGTATCCCAATCAAGGGCCTAATGCCCTTCTGGGCTTCAAATCTTACCTAGATTTCTGTTTCCATACTTATATTTCACCTCTATAATCTTATAAATATCGCGGGTTCCCAATACTATTAATCATCCTTTGCAATGATTCGTAACCCAAATCAAACATGTTATTAACCCTAACCATACACTCTTCCCTCAATCTAACTTTGCAGAAGAGCAGGGACAGAGTTCGTCTTACAATACAGGAATGTAGGGCATCTTCCTCCTGCTGAGAACCTCAAATGTCCATGCAGATTTGATCCCTGGAGAAGATGTAGGCATCTATGAAGGACCTGAGAGAGCAAATGTCATCTTCCATCGCAAACAACCTTTCCAGGATGAAGGGTTGTGTCTGAATAAGCCTCTCTCTTGTTAATGTACACAAGATAGACCAAACCAGGCATGTGTGGAGAGCTGTTCCTGGGTGCCTATGGTTGATATACCATTCTAACTTGTAAAAGTGTCACAGGAAGTAAGGGCAGCCTCCATCTCATAGGACAAAGTGGTTGCCAAGGCAATGACCTCAAAGAATTCCTGAAGGAAGTAATCTCACCTCACTTCCTTGGTGATGGAACTCTCTGAACTTGGAATCCGGGAAGCCAGGAACCCAGAGCCAGTCTCAGTCCCAGTCCCAGTGGTCTTATTTTTTGGATTTACCAAGGACAGAGTCAGTCTTTCTTGGTACCTACTGAGGTGAGGATGAACAAATGTCAGGAAAGCTCTGAAGAGGGGCCTTTCCTGAGACAGCAGGTAGTGGCTCACCGCTGGCTAGTGACAGCTTCACAGATTTGGCCAACGAGACCATATCTGACACAGGACAGGCAATTTCATCAGAACATAGTTTGGCCCACCAGTCAGAAGACACTCCCAATAGTCACAGACCTACTTGGGGAAGGAGCTTCCTTTGTGTGTGTGGGTGTGGGTTTGAGATTTTGTCTCATGTTCTGAGAATAGGTAGGAAAGGCGGTTTGTTTGGTTTGGAGTGAACTGTTTCTGGTAAGTCGTTTGACAAGGCCAGTGTTTCTTTGTCTGTGTATCCCACTGTGTCCGTGGTTTTAGATATTAGAAAAGAGAATGAATCATTGGATGTGTCCTGTCTAGACTCAACTTGCCCAATTTATGAATGGACTGTGGCTTGACTTATGGGTGGACAACTCCAACAATCTTCCTAAGTTCCTGTTTTCTTCCTGAATTCTGGCCACTCTCCAGAATAGGCTCATGGTTTTTTGTCCAAAATATGTACCACCTCCAAGCTCTGTGACATGGCCATGTACTGGATAGCTAAAAGAAATGGGAGCATCTCAGAAAACTCAGATATTAGTTTGACCAGGAAATTCTAAGTGAAGAAACCCTGCTTTGGGCCTTTTGCTCACCAATTGTTCTGATGCCCTGAATGTCAGGAAGGTCTTTGCCTCAGGCCACACCATTGTAGAGCCTAAAGAAACAGTTTTCAAATGGAAATGAAAGGGCATCACCTGTGGCTCTTTGCTTAATTGCTTTGGAAAGGGATGTGTCTGAATCAGCCTTTTGGCCCTGTGTGAGACTGTGGCTTAGATTCTCAGCACCTGATGGATCTAAAGAAGGATCCCATGTGTGCATCCAAAACCAAAATGGACAAAAGAGCAGTCAGTGTGGATGAAGTCTCTCGCATTCCTCTGTAAGGTTCCTGTCATCCATCATGTGAGAATAGTGATAATTTGGTTCAAATGTGTTCCTCAAAACCCTGCAGAGGCTAGCCCATAAGTGCTTGGTTTTTCTCAAGACTCCAATTCACATAAAGAATCTAAAACACACAGTCAGTAGCCCTCAAATTGGAGAAGCAGTGCCATATTAATGGCAGGCCTATTTGATCACTCTTGGTTCACTGGAAGGATGTCCTGGCCACCCTTATTTTAGGCAAATGAGGGGCAAGGGAGGTTATATTGGACACTGTCTTGGGCTGCACCCCTCATGGAAACCTCCAGCCAGAGATTATGATGATTGTGTAAATGGAAGAAGATGAGTGCCATGTGGAAGTGTTTTGGATTTAATTGTGGATATTTGTGTGACACTTGGAAGACATAACAAGGTCTACCTGGGCTTGAACTCTGGTGTGATTCCCCTTATAGACTGAGTTCAGGAACTGATCTCAGAGAAGTATTGCCATGTATTGTGTTGTGATTTAAGAGGCGATGTATGAGAGTCACCCTTGGAAACTGAGATCTAGCCCCAGAGTGGCTTTCCACAGAGCACTGGGAATTTCAGCCAAGATAACATATGATTTCATTCGAAAGACTTGGCAGACATAGTTGAGAGTGAAAACACACATGGACCTCATATTGTAGACCTTAATGGGCCTGGCTTAATGTGACCTTTTGGAAATTCTTTGGGAAGCCTTGCCTGTGAGGGTTCTCCAGAGCTTTCATTGAAATAATCTTGCTCACCATTTACTGGTTCCTGAATGAATTGAAACCCACAGTGCCTCCAACTTCATCCTTGAAAAATGTCTAAATAAATACCATGAAATTTTTGAAATTCCCATGACCAGGTGGCACTGGAGAATCTTTGGATGTCCTGTTGCTGATCATGGATGTACCAGACAGTGCCTTGCTTGACTGGGTTTTATGAAAATTGTGTAGAACAGAGGTGCCAGAAAGTTGCAGCCTGCTGAGAAGTGGGCCTAGAGCTGTGGTGGGCAGGAGTGTGATAAAACATCTGTGTTGGAGCAATGTGGATCTTCCATTGACTTCCAAATGGCTTGTGGATTACATGAAGCAGCCAGCAGACCCTTGTAATTAAAGGCATCTTGTTATATGGAGAGGATTCAGGGCAATGTTCAGAATCAGGTTGCTATGGACAAGGATGCAATGTGGCAAGCTTTGAGGGATAGAAGCGTGGTTGGTGCGTTCTTCTGCAGACTCTGAACCACCACACATGACAGAACTCCCTCCAGCACTGTGTCTCAGTTGAACTCCTTGAATTTCATGAAGCAAATACCAAACTCCCAGTTCAGCAGCAAAAACCCCACAAAAAGTGGAGGAGGACCAAATGGCTTCACAGTCCAACGGGGAGACACTTAGCCCCCAGAGGCCACAGTTTACCTAAAAAGAAGAAAATCAACACTGCTACCTCATGTTCATTGGAAAATAAGATACCATGTCCTCCACGTCACATAGAGGCAGACCCAGCTTTGATGGTCTCACTACAAAGGAAGCCAATTCTCCTGACAACAACATATTTTTCACGTTCCCAAACTCAGAGGCAGTTGCTCTAAAAGTTTTTAGGCCAGCAGAGCTCCATGTTTGTGGAGTGTTTACCCTGTCCCTTACTTTTGGAAACTCCTCTACAACCTCCAAGGTTGTGAACTCCTGAGCATTTTCCATTCAAGATATGTATTCACTGATTTTCTATCTATTTTCCTCTAACTGTGTCTTACTTGGGGTGAAGGTAATTTCAAGGCATTGTTCTGGATGAGAGTGGGAGGATATTTGTGTAGCATATATTTGCATACAAATTGGATTCAATTTCCAATTTTCCTTTTGAAATACTGAATCCCTGACACTAACCCATACCTACTAGACTCAGACAACTCATCCTAATATGATAGAGAAAAATAACACAAACCTATAGAAATACAAGCAGTTCATTGGAGGCATGTTGTATAGTTGGACTTGCATTTTGCATTATACAAGGTAGGAGTTATAAATCTAGTCAATGTTTAATAGAAAAAGATCTCCATGTGTTTTTAAAGTTAACAAATATGAGAATTCATGTTTCCCTTTCTCTTTAGCCTATTCACACTTGTATATTTATATGCATATATAGAATCCTACCAGGTATCACACGTACATCTTTGTGAGGTGGCTGACTTGGCAGATACAAATTGTGAGAAGAGATCACTCCTCCTAAATGCTGTTGGAACTGAAAATTCAACCTATAGGGAGCGTCCTAGTAGAACAACATTATACGTAAACTCATGTTCAGTAAAATAAATATTTTTGCATGTGTGGATGATATATATTTACTGATGAATTTCGATTGGCATTTATATTGCTACTTTTTAATGTCTGTGAGTGTTTTGTGTGTGTGTGTGTGTGTGTGTGTGTACACTCTCCAGATTTTTCAAAATATGAAATATATGTGTCTAATATACACTCTCTAAATTCATTTATGTTCATGTATGTGGATTTTTAATCAACTTTTCACAAGATTATTCTCAGAAATATTCATCCACCTGAAATACATATTTGTTTCCTAGTACTGAAAACTAACTTCAGGGAATGATGCATACAAATCCTAATTATTCTACAGTAACTGACCCAGTCTAACATCAATGCAAGTAGATTCCAATGGGACATGATATGTAATTCTTTATTCATTTGTATTCGACACTTTTACATTATTATTTCTTCAGTTTTTGCACATCATAGGATATACATTTCATCCACAAGTTCACAAATTTGTAGGCATTTGTTTCAAATTTAATCACTTTTTGCTTCAGAACACATGTATTGTCAAGGTTTTTTTACTCATATTTTCATGAGTCTTCTTTCCAAACACATTATTTCCATAGTCACTTTTGAAGCAAAACTCACACACTCTTCATGATAAACCAAAACACGAATATTACCATTAGATGTATAACTGCTTGGAATGAATGATTGTATATCAATATACGATTTCCTGTGATTTTTCAGATATTAGATCAATTCATTTTTTAAAGTTGAAAAAAGTTATATTATTCATTCACATTACGGTCTATTCATTCTTTATCTCTATATTCATAGACACAGGGTACACCTCTTTGTACCCCCGATTCTAATTTTACATCTTCAATATATTGCTTGCAGAAATGTTGGAAGACATACTCATGTCACCTGATGTACATATACATTTTATCAAAGTAATATTCTGGACAAAAAAATGTAAAGGTCACATTTATGATTGTACCAAAGCCTAAATGTAAAGTGTACATGAATTACTAAAAACATCCATGTCCAGGTTGCCTAATGCTGTCAATTGTCAATCCTATTGGTGACTACATATTTGTTTCTTCCTAATTTATATATTCAAACTCAACCCTGTTGGAAATGTCTAATCCTATCACTCACTTTATACTTTGCCTGATTTCATAATGTTTCTATTGATATCTGCTTTTCAACAAATTTTCCCAAGTTGATCCTAGTGACTGACACTTCATATGTGCTGACATTTACATTCACTCTATAATCGAAACCCAATTGCTAAAGAACTTTTGGTCCAAATCCTATACTCACTCTTCTTTCTAAACCTACCGACTATCTTCCTAATCCTACCGACTATCCCTTTTTGACTGGATGTTCTCTTCTACATTCAATAAAATGTCCTATGCCATTGTATATCGAATTATCTGAGACAATTTTGCAGAGCATAATTCAAAGCTAAGTATCCCAATCAAGGGCCCAATGTCCTTCTGGGCTTCAAATCATACCTAGATTTCTGTTTTCATACTTATATTTCACCTCTATATTCTTGTAAATATCGCAGGTTCCCAATAGCATTATTCATCGCACAGAATGATTCGTAACCCAAATCAAACCTGTTATTAACCCTAAACATACTCTGTTCCCTCAATCTCATTTTACAGAAGAGCAGGGACAGAGTGGTTTTTACAATACAGGAAACTTGGGGACCTTCCACCTGCTGAGAACTTCAAAGGTCCATGCAGAAATGATACCTGGAGAAGTTGTAGGCAGGTATGAAGGACCTGAGAGAGCAAAAGTCATCTTCCATGGCAAACAACCTGGTCAGGATGAAGGGATATGTATGAATCAGCCTCTCTTTTCTTATTGTAGAGAAGATGGACCAAACCAGGCCTGTGTGGAGAGCTGTTCTTGGGTGCCAATGGTTGATATACCATACTACCTTGTGAAAGTGTCACAGGAAGTAGGGGAAGGCTCCATCTCATGGGACGTTTGGAAGCAACTGTTAGGACAAAGTCGTTGCCAAGGCAGTGACCTCATTCAGTTCCAAAGAAAGTGACATACCTCATTTTCTTGGTGATGGAACTGTCTGAACTTGGTATCCAAAAAGCCAGGCACCAAGAGGCAGTCCCAGTCCCAGTCCCAGTGGGCTCACTTGTTTGGATTTACCAAGGACAGAGTCAGTTTTCTTTGTACCTAATGATGTGAGGATGGCCAAATGCCAGGAAAGCTCTGAAGATGGACCTTTCCTGAGAAAGCAGATAGTGGTTCACCACTGGCTCCTGACAACTGCACAGAGTTCGCCAAGGAAACCAGATCTGAGAGAAGACAGACCATTTCAGGGGAACATAGTATGGCCCACCAGTCAGAGGACACTCTGGATAGTCACAGACCTACTTGGGTGAAGGAGGTGCCTTTGTGGGAGTGTGTGTGGGTTTATTGTTTTGTCTCATGTTCTGAGAATAGATGGGAAAGGCGGTTTGGTTTGGAGTGGACAGTTTCTAGTAAGTTGTTTCACAAGGTGAGTGTTTCTATGTCTGTGTATCCCACTGTGTCCATTGTTGTAGACATTGGAAAAGAGAATGCATTAATGGATGTGTCCTGTCAAGTGTAAATCTTCCCATATTTCAACCTGCCCAATATATGAATGGAGTGCAGCTTGTCTTGTCAATGTGCAACACCTGCTATCTTTCTAAGTTGCTGTTTTCTTCCTGAATTCTGGCCACTCTCTAGAATAGGCTCATGGATTTGTGTTCAAAATATGTACCACCTCCAACTCTGTGACATTTCCATGTACTGGATAGCTGAAGAGAATTGCGAGCATCTCAGAAAACTCAGATATCAGTGTGACCAGGAAAGTCTCAGTGGAGAAACCCTGCTTTGGGCCTTTTGCTTACTTATTGTTGTTTTTCACTGAATGTCAGGAAGTTCTTTGCCTCAATCCACCCCTTTGTGAAGCCTGAAGTAAACAGTTTTCAAATGGAAATGAATGGCATCACCTGTGGCTCTTTGCTTAATTGCTTTGGGAAGGGATGTGTCTGAATTAGTCTCTTGGCCATGTGTGTGGCTTTGCGTTAGATTCTCAGCACCTGATGCATCTAAAGAATGATCCCATGTGTGCATCCAAAACCATAATGGCAAAAAAATCATTCATTATGGATGAAGTCTCTTGCCTTCCTCTGGTAGGTTCCTGAACTCCATCAAGTGAGAATAGGGATTCTTTGGGTCAAATGAGTTCTTCAATTCCCTGCAGAGGTGCTTGGGTTTTCGAGTAACTCCAAATCACATAAGAAATTGATACCTGAAATCAGTAGGCCTCAAATTGGAGAAACACAGAAGTATTAACGGCAGGCTTATTTGATCACTCCTGGTTCACAGAAACGGTGTCCAGGCCACCCTGACTTTAGGCAAATGAGGAAAAAGCGAGCTGATTTTGGACACTGTCTTGGCTTTTCTCATGACTCCAATTCACATAAAGAATCTAGACCCCACAGTCAGAGAGCCTCAAATTGGATAAGCGGAGCAGTATTAAGGGCAGGCCTATTTGATCGCTCCAGGTTCACAGGAAGGGTGCCCAGGCCACGCTGAAGTTAGGCAAAAGAGGTGCAAGAAGCTTATTTTGGACATTTTCTTGGGCTGCACAACTCATGGAAAACTCCAGGAAGAGGTTATGATTAGTGTCTATATGGAAGAAGAATAGGGCCATGAGGGAGTATTCTGGTTTTAATTGTTTTCATTTGAGTAGCGGTTGGAAGAGTTGTCTGGGTCCACCTGGACTTGAACTCTGGTGTGATTCTCCTTATAGACTGAGTTCTGGAACTGACCTGAGAGAAGTATTGCCATGAATTGTGTTGGGATTTTAGGAGGCCAGGCATGAAGTTGCCATTGGAACCTGAGATCTAGGCACAGGTTGGCTTTCCACAGAACACTGCGAATCTCAGCCAGGATATTACATGATTTTATTCTGAAAGACTTGGCATGCATTATAGAGATTCAAAACCCACATGGACCTCGCTTTATAGACATCAATTGGCCTCGCTTCATGTGACTTTTTGGCCACTCATTGGGTAGCCTTGCATGTGAGAGTACTCCAGAGCTTTGCCTGAAATTAGTTTCCTAACCCTTTAAGGGTTCCTGAATGAATTGAAACCCACAGTGCCTCCAACTTCATCCATGAAAAATTGCTAGATAATTACCATGAAATTTTTAAAATTCCCATGACCAGATGTCACTGGAGAACCTTTGATGTCCTGATGATGATCATGAATATACCAGACAGGGCCTTGATTGACTGGGTTTCATGAAAATGGTGTAGAACAGAGATGCTAGTAAGTAGGAGCCTGGTGAGTAGTGGGCCTAGAGAAGTGTTATGCAAGTGAGTGATAAAACATCTGTGGTGGGGCCATGTGGATCTTCCATTGGCTTCCAAATGGCTTGAGACTGACATGGTGCAGCCATCAGACCCATATACGTAAAGGCATATTTTTATATGGAGAGGTTTTAGGGCAATGTTCAGAATCATGTTGCTATTGTCAAGGGGGCAAGCTACGTGGGATAGAACCCTGGTTGGTGCATTCTCCTGGAGACCATGCCCACCACAGCTGACAGAACTCCCTTCAGCACTGTCTCCCATTTGAACTCATTGTATTTCATGAAGCAAATACCAAACTCCCAGTGCAGCAGCAAAAAACACGACAATAATTGGAGGATGACCAAGTTGTGTCACAGTCCACACGGGGAGACACTTAGCCCTCAGTGGCCACAGTTTACCTACAAAGAGAGAATTCAGCACTGCTGCCTCATTTTTATTGGAAAATAAATAACCATGTCCTCCAGGTCACATAGAATCAGATCGAGCTTTGATTGTCTCACTACAAATAAAGCTAAAGTTAATGAAAACAACATATATTTTAAGTGCCCAACCTCAAAGGCAGGTTCTCAAAAAGTCTTCAGGCCAGCAGAGCTCCATGTTTGTGGAGTGTTTACCCTGTCCCTTACTTTTGGAAACTCCTCTACCACCTCCAAAGATGTGAAATCTCGAGCATTTTCCATTCCTGATAGATATTCACAGATTTTCTAACTCTTCTCCTCTAATTGTGTCTTACTTGGGGTGAAGGTAATGTCAAGGCATTGTTCTGGAGGAGAGTGGGAAGAATTTTCTGTAGCATATATTTGCATACACATTGGATTCAGTTTTCTATTTTCCATTCAAAATACTGAATCCCTGACTCTAACCCATACCCGACCAGACTCTGACTACTAATTCTAATATGATGGAGAAAACTAACCCAAACAGAATAGAAATACAAGCAGTTCAGAGTAGGCCTGGTGTATTGTTGGACTTGCCTTTTGCATGATACAGAGTTGGAGTTATGAATCTAGTCGATTTGTTGTTGAAATAGTTGTCCATGTATTTTTAAGGTTAACAAATATGTGAATTCCTGTCTCCCTTTCTCTGTATTCTTAATGCACATATAGATTCCTACCTGGTACCACACGTACATTCTTGTGAGGTGGCTGACTTGGCAGATACAAATTGTTAGAAGAGATCACTCCTACTAAACTTGTTGGAATTGGATATTCAACCTATGGGTGAGCTTGCTAGTTGAAGAGCATTATACATAAATCCATGTTCAGTAAAATTAATATTTTTAGATCTCTGGATGATGCATATTTTATAATGAATTTTGATTGACATATATATTGCTACTTTTTTGTCTGTGTGTGTGTTTTGTATATATATATATATATATATATATATATATATATATATATATATATATATACTCTCCAGATTTTTCAAAATATGAAATATATGTGTCTTATATACACTCCCTAAATTCATTCATGTTTATGTATGTGGATTTATAATCAACTATTCACAAGATTATTCTGAGAAATATTCATCCACCTGAAATTTGCCTAATGATCTCAAATGTCAATCCTATTTGTGACTACATATTTGTTTCTTCCTAAGATTATATATGTAAACTCAACCCTGTTCAAAATATCTAATCCTATCACTCACTTTATACTTTGCTGTTTTCGTAATGTCTCTATTGATATCTGCTTTCCTACATATTTTCCCCAGTTCATCATTGTGACTGACTCTTCACCTGTGCTGACATTTACATTCACTCTCTAATCGAAACCCTATTGCTAAAGAACATTTTTTCCAATTCCTATACTCACCCTTCTTCCTAAAAGTACTGACTATCTTCCTAATGCTATAGACTATCCCTTTTTGACTGGATGTTCTCTTCTACATTCAATCATCCAAGTTAATGTGGGGCGAGCTTCAGAGGAGGAGACAACCAACAGACTATCTCATGCAACATCAAAGGGTTTTTTGGGTGTCCAGCATGCTGGGGCTCAGAGATCACTTGAATCGAGCAGATAGCCCTGAGAATAGCTTAAGTAGAGCTTATATACTTTCCCTGGAGAGGGCAGGGAGGGAATTTTATTGATGGGTCAGGGCGAGTGGGTGGTTTGCATGCAACTGGGTGAGGGAGTACATTCTGCAGTTGCGCAGTTGGGGACAGAACATTCTGGGAACAAGATTTGCAAGCATTTCTCAAGATTTCAACAGTGTTTTGTTAAGAATACAGAAAAACAAGAAGTGACAAGTACCTATTTTATTAACCTTTAATTCCCCACTTCTTCTTCTGGCTACTTTTAATCATAAAAATGATCATTGGAGGGTGTCACATTCTATGTCTGCTAGTGGGGTATTACCATAAGTTTAACTCGTCCAATTTGAGCCTGGAGAAAAGAAATTACACGGTTGAGCAAAAAGGGTTTTATAGTTAGCAATAATATGAGGATTATTATTGGACCTGCCAGGTTGATAAAAACGTAGTTAACCAGGAGGAGTGTGTGAACCAAGACTCAAGCCACCCTTTTTGGGCCTCTCTCTCTTGTTGATGCTCTTCAAGGTGTCTTTTAAATTTACTCATAGATTTTATTACAACTCCAGTATGGTCAGCATTAAAACAACATTCTTCCCTCAATGCATCACAAAGGCCCCCTTCTCTAATAAAGAGGAGGTCCAACCCTCAACTGTTCTGTAAAACAACTTCAGAGAGAGAGGTTAAAGATTCATGCAAAGCTCTGATGGGGGTTTCTAATATCTTAGTTTTGCTCTATTGCTGCTTCTAATTGGGTCATTTGTTGTGTCCCATGGACAATGGCAGTGGCTCCTGTGCCCACCCGTGCAGCAACTCCTATTCATAATAGGATGGCTAAAGTGAGCGATACATGTTCCCAGTGGAACCGGTTGTATGCCCCCCCCCCCCATTTGATCTTCAAACGAACCTGCATCATGATAGAGCACTCTGGGAAACATCTGCACCATTTCAAAATTAATCCCATCTGTTGACCATTTCATGAAAACATAAACAATGTTTAAGTATATAGAATTATGCTGTTGTAGGGACAGACAAGGCAAGGCACCTAAGATAGCACTGAAGACAGGGAAACAGTCCTATTTTGTTGCAACCGGATTCAGAGGGCATTGCTTCTGTTGTAATCAATTAATCCCCTGAAACTCAAGTTTAGGTAGTTTCAGAATTTTGTACCCAGCATATAAGGATGGGGCTCAGAAGTTTACAGTCTGCAGAAGTTCAAAAAAGCAGTATTTGTTTCTGATTTTTCCTCTGTTCTGGGCAAGTTAAATTTTCAAGGACACATGGGAGGGGGAGAGCTTTTTATTCCCTTTCTTATTTTCCCCCTGCCAGCTGTTACAACGGAGCCCATTTGGTAATTTCTTTATCTTAGAAATGTAGCCATTTCTGTGAAGCCCCAGCTGAAGGCCAGAGGCCTTGTTCACATATTTTGTGAAAAACAAGTTAGGGGTTGTCTAGCTTAGAAGTACTGAGTTTTTTAGCCAGTGGCCAAGTAGAACAGGGCAATACAAAAAGAGAAAGTTTATCTACATTGAACT
Organism: Callospermophilus lateralis; assembly: GCF_048772815.1. Taxonomy (NCBI): domain Eukaryota; kingdom Metazoa; phylum Chordata; class Mammalia; order Rodentia; family Sciuridae; genus Callospermophilus; species Callospermophilus lateralis. The sequence goes on from NW_027515504.1 coordinate 462,594, forward strand.
CTTTATAGAAACTCTATGCTGAAAGTTCTAAATTCAGCCATGGTGAAGACTTCTGGAGAAGGACATTTAAGACTTTTCTGTGGGCCTGGTACAGAGGGGGAATACGGGGAAGGTGGGGCTGAGAGAAGTTCTGAGGATCTGAGAATGAGAAAAAAGAGAGATGTAAAAGAATAATTGGAAAGGGGTTTGGGAATTTCCTAGCAACAAAACTTCAGCAGTAGAACAGGTAGAGCAGAGCAGAAAACGGGAGTGAGTATCCCAAAATTCTGTGAGGGACTTTAAATTTTAGTAACCTGTTTTCAGTGATGACAAAGCAACTTTAATGGCCATTTATATTACATCTTGGATAAGGGTCTGAGAGCTCTCCTCAGCTGGTTTGAGCTTTGGGTTAGCTGGAAAGAGGACCTGGTGGGACCCGGTGAGGGCACTGACAGGAGAAGAGAGGAATGAGTCGGTGGAGGGGTACCTCAGTACCTGCTACCTCACTAGTGGGCAATTGTCTGAGAACTGGTGGAGGTTTGGGTTTCTGATCTAGTAATTTTAGGGGAGAAATCAGGTTGCTGAGGTGGGAGTGACAGCAGAGAGTCTGGAGCAGAAGGCTGAGGATAAAAATCTATTGGAGAAGCATAGTTCAGGATGTGAGTGAAGGAGGGAAAAGGCTTCCACATAGGGGAATCTCCTTTCACCCTTTTGAGCACTTGCAGAAGTTAAAAAGGTCACGCAAAATTTGAGGATCTAGAGACCCCTCTGGGGGCCATCCTTTTTCTGTTTTCTACTTGGTAACATGGCCAATGCTGTGTACTGAATTTGATGAAGTATTGGGGTTCCATCAGGCAGCCCCTGTATGATCACATCTCCATGAAATACAGAAGAAGTCGGCTTTTCCCCCACACAGCCGTTACTGTTTGTGGCTTTGATAGTTTGCCGGGCAAACATAGTAATCTAGGCTAGCCAACCACATCTGGCTCGTGTGTCCCTACATCCATAATGTTTGTTTCCATTATCTATGGTACTGAAGGGATTTAATGGTATTTTAGTGGGATTTTCTTCATCAGGGATATCCCAATAAAAAAGACCTTTGGCCAGCTGACAAATGTCTGGGTGGAGAGATGGCCACCAGGTCCCTAAGGGGGCTGTATGCGAGATAGATTATACTCTTTTCCAGTAGGATTTGTGATCAGCCATTGCTGCTTAACAGGCTGATGAGGGTTAGGACTACTTGTGGCCAAGGGGAGAGTATATAACCTTATCCACATGGCGAATACACAATTTGAAACTGTTACCAGTCTTTTCCAGTTTCCAGAAAGATTCTGGACAAGGAGCAGGCTTGAGATGAGAGGCGTGGATCCAGGAAGTGATTCTGTATACCTTTACCACTGTAGGTGTTATAAGTAACACCTGGTATGGTCCTTTTCAGCAGGGTTCCAGGGATGACACCTGATGTCATCTTACATACATGAAGTCTCCTATTTGATATGGATGTGGAATCCCCTGGTACACAGTTTGGTAGGCAGTGGCCAGCTATTTTCACAGGTATCACTGAGTTCTTTCAAGAGCTTTAAGTCTGTCAACCAAGAGGGTGTGAAATGGATCCTTAGGTCTTACAGTTGGGCTTAGGACCCTTACTGGACGAGGGCCACCATAGAGAATTTCTCAGGGGGTAAGGCTACTCAAAGAAACAGAAGGATTTTTTCTTGCATGAAACATTGCATAAGTCAGGAGCATAGTCCAATCTTTTATGCTGGTCTCTAAGCTTAATTTCGTTAAGGTCTCTTCAATGGTTCTATTCATTCTTTCTACTTGTCCTGAACTCTGGGGTCTATAAGCACAATATAACTTCCAATTAATCCCCAGGTTCCTGGCTAACCCCTGACTTACCTGGGCCATGAACATCGGTCCATTATCAGATCCTATTACCGGCTTAGCTTCCTCCAATGGTAGAGAGGCTTAGTCAGAAGCAGGGGAATCACTTAGAGTGTGTTGTGTGTTAGGGGACGAGGGCAGTGGATAAGGAGGGGAAGAAGAGTCCAGTAGAGTCAAATCTTGTGACTCATGGAGAACAGAGGGTGGAGGAGGTGGAAGAGGTGAGGGTTTGAGAGATCATGGGGGAAGGAGTATGAGCAGAGGCATGGGCAAGGAAAGGCTTCACCCATGGAGGAGGAGATTTGCAGAGGTCGGCAAAGTTAAGATATATGGCTATTGATCAGGATGGCTATGTGGCCCTGGCTGAAAGACAATATCTCTGACTTTTTAAATTAGTGGGAAGTAGAAAGATATTTCTAGGGGCCATACGACTCCAAAATGGGCCATTCTGAGGCACAGAGAGTCTGCCAGGTCTAGCGTTTTACTAAAAAAAGAAAGATACTGAGCCCTTAAGCGGACTTTGGTTCAGTGATCAAGGGTCAGGGACAGAGGCATTGAAGTGCTCTATCCCATAATGAAAGGTACACAAACAGTAAAAGCAAAGTCACATGACACAGATAAGACAAGACCATGAAGACAGGCAATGGACGTCCAACACTGAGACCAGGAATGCGCAGCCGGCAAAACCCGATAGGATGGCAATACCTAATCTAAAACAAAATATCACTGAGTCGATGAAGCAATTGTTCCTTGATTCTCCGAGTCCTCTGCGGGGTCCCCCATGGAGGTGCCCTATGTCTCTGTGACACGTCTCTCAGCCACCGTCGGAGAGACCCCAGGCTCTTCATCGCCAGCAATTTTGCCAAGCCCTAACATGACACCTGAAACCAGAAAGAGGCGCCTTACTTGCTCCGAGAGGAGCCCGTTGGGGGTCTCTCATCCACCACTGCCAGAACTCGGTGGAACCTCAATATGTAAAGGTCAGGCGAGTGTCGGAAGAAGAGACTACCAAGAGACTGTCTCATGCAACAGCAAAGGGTTTTTTTTGGGTCCAGCTTGCTGGGGCTCACAGCTAACTTAAATAGATCAGAGAGCTCTGAGAACAGCTTATGCAGAGCTTACATACATTTCTTGGAGAGGGAAGGGAGGGAAGTTTACTGATGTGTAAGGGTGAGTGGGCGGTTCGCGTGACACCGAGTGAGGCAGTACATTCTGCAGTTTGGCAGTTGGGAACAGTACATTCTAGAACAAGATTAGCAAACATTTCTCAAGATTTCAACAGTGTTTTGTTAAGCATACAGAAAAACAGGAAATTACAAGTACCTATTTTATTAACCTTTCACTACCAACTATCCCTTTTTGACTGGATGTTCCTTCTACATTAATTCATGCAAGGTACAAGGACCTATGCCATTGTATATCGATTTATCTGAGACATCTCTGCAGAACGTAATTCAATGCTGCGTATCCCAATCAAGGGCCCAATGCCCTTCTGGCCTTCAAATCATACTTAGATTTCTTTTTTCATACATATATTACACCTATATATTCTTATACACATAGCAAGTTCCCAATACCATTATTCATCCAGCACAATGATTTCTAACCCAAATCAAACATGTTTTTAACCATAATCATACACTGTTCCCTCAATCTAACTTTATAGAAGAGCAGGGAAAGAGTTGATTTTACAATAAAGAAATGTAGGGAAACTTCCACCTGCTGATAACCTCAAAGGCCCATGCAGAAATGATCCCTGGAGAAGATGTAGGCAGCTATGAAGGACCTGAGAGAGCAAAAGTCATCTTCCATGGCAAACAACCCGGTCAGGATAAAAGGTTGTGTCTGAATCAGATTCTCTTCTTAATGTAGAGAACATGGACCAAAACAGGCCTGTGTGGAGATCTATTCCTGGGTGCCTATGGTTGATATACCATTCTAACTTGTGAAAGTGTCACAGGAAGTAGGGGCAGCCTCAATCTCATGGGACCCTTGGAAGCAACAGTTAAGACAAAGTGGTTGCCAAGACAGGGACCTCATTCAGTTCAGGAAGGAAATGACCTCACCTCACTTCCTTGGTGATGGAACTTTCTGAACTTTGGATCCAGGAAGCCAGGCACACAGAGCCAGTCCCAGTCCCCATCCCTGTGGTCTCACTTATTTGAATTTACCAAGGACAGTCAGTCTTTCTTGGTACCTTCAGACGTGAGAAGAACAAATGCCAGGAAAGCTCGGAAGCGTTGCTTTTCTTGAGAAAGCAGTTAGTGGCTCACCGTTGGCTCCTGAGAAGTTCACAGAGTTTGCCAAGGAGACCAGATCTGAGACAGGACAGGCTATTTTGGGGGAACATATTATGGCCTACAAGTCAGAGGACACTCCGGATAGTCAAAGACCTACTTGGGGGAAGAAGGTGCCTTTGTGGGTGTGGTTGTGGGTTTGTGGTTTTCTCTCATTTTCTGAGAATAGGTAGGAAAGTCAGTTTGTTTCGTTGGAAGTGGACTGTTTCTAGTAAGTCGTTTAACATGGCGAGTGTTTCTCTGTCTGTGTATCTCACTGTGTCCGTGGTTGTAGACATTAGAAAAGAGAATTCATGAATGGATGTGTCTTGTCTAGTAGAAAGCTTCTCAGCATTCATATTGCCCCATTTATGAATGGACTGTAGCTTGCCTTATTGATGTGCAACACCTGCTATCTTCCTAAGTTCCTGTTTTCTTCCTGAATTCCGGCCAATCTCAAGAATAGGCCTATGGTTTTGTGTCCAAGATCTTTACCACCTCAAAGCTCTGTGACATAACAATGTACTGGATAGCTGTAGGGAATGGGGAGCATCTCAGAAAACTCAGATATCAGTGTGACCAGGAAAGTCTCAGTGGAGAAACCCTGCTTTGGGCCTTTTGCTTACCAATTGTTCTGTTGCCCTGAATGTCAGGAAGGTCTTTGCCTCTGGCCACCCCTTTTTGAAGCCTGAAGAAAACAGTTTTCAAATGGAAATAATTGGGCATACCTGTGGCTCTTTTCTTAAGTGCTTTGAAAAGGGATGTGTCTGAATCAGCCCCCTGGCCCTCTGTGTGGCTGTGACTTAGATTCTCAGCACCTGATGGATCTAAAGAAAGTTCCCATGTTTGCATCCAAATGAAAAATGGCCAAAAGAGCAGTCATTGGGATGAAGTCTCTTGACTTCCTCTGTAAGGTTCCTGAACTCCATCAAGTGAAAATAGGGATCCTTTGGGTCAAATGAGTTCTTCAAAACCTGCAGAGGCTAGCCCATAGGTGTTTGGTTTTATCATGACTAAAATTCACATAAAGAATCTAAACCCCACAGTCAGTAGGCCTCAAATTGGAGAATTGGAGCGGTATTAATGGCAGGCCTATTTGATCACTCCTGGTTCACAGGATGGGTGTCCAGGCCACCTTGACTTTAGGCAAATGAGGGTCAAAGGAGCTTATTTTGGACACTGTCTTGGTCTGCGCCCCTCATTTCAACATCCAGCCAAATTATGATGAGTGTCAATATGGAAGAAGATGAGGGCCATATGGGAGTGTTCTTGTTTTAATTGTGGTAATTTGTGTGGTAGTTGGAAGAGATGACTGGGATCACCTGGGCTTGAACTCTGGTGTGATTCCCCTTAAAGAATGAGTTCTGGATCTGACCTCAGAGAAGTATTGCCGTGAATTCTCGTGAGATTTTACTAGGCCACGCATGAGAATCGCCTTTGGAAACTGAGATCTAGGCCCAGGATGGCTTTCCACGGAGCTCGGGGATTCTGAGCCAGGATATCACATGATTTACTTCTTGAAGACTTGGCAGCCCTAGTTGAGAGTCCAAACACATATGGACCTCACATTGTAGACCACAATGTGTCTGGATTCATGTGACCTTTTTGCCAGTCTTTTGGAAGGCTTTTCTGTGAGTGTTCTCCAGAGCTTTCATTGAAATGAGCTTCCTCACCATTTAATGGTTCCTGAATTAATTGAAACCCACAGTGCCTCTAACTTCATTTTTGAAATATGACTAGATTAATACCATGAAATTTCTGAAATTCCCATGACCAGGTGGCACTGGATAAACTTTGGATTTCCTGTTGCTGATCATGAGTGTACCAAAGAGTGCCTTGATTGACTGGGTTTCGTGAAAATGGTGTAGAACAGAGATGCCAGTAATTTGGATCCTGCTGAGTAGTGGGCATAGAGAAGTGGACTGTAGGTGTGTAAATAAATATTTTTGGTAGGACCACCTGGATCTTCCATTGGCTTTGAAAGACTTGCGACTGACATGGTGCAGGCAGCAGACCTTTATATGTAAAGGCATCTTGTCATATGGAGAGGTTTCAGGGCAATGTTCAGAATCAGGTTGCTATAGTCAAGGGGAAAGCTATGTAGGATAGAAGCCTGGTTCGTACATTCTCTTCGCGACCCTGACCAACCACACATGACAGAACTCCTCCAGCATTTTTATCCCAGTTGAACTCCTTGTATTTCGTGAAGCAAGTACCAAACTCCCAGTGCAGCAGTAAGAAACACCCTGGAAAGTGGAGGATCACCAAATGGCTTCACAGTCCACATGGGAGACACTTCAGCCCAGTGGCCTCAGTTTACCTACAAAGAGAGAATTCAGCACCGCTGCCTCATGATCATTGGAAAATAAGAAACCATGTTCTCCAGGTAACATAGATGCAGACCCAGATTTCATGGTGTCACTACAAACGAAGCTAAATCTCCTGACAATTACATATATTTCTTGTTCCCAACCTCAGAGGAAGTTTCTCAAGAAGTCTTTAGGCCAGCACAGCTCCATGTTTCTGGATTGTTTACCCTCTCCCTTACTTTTGGAAACTGTTCTACCACCTCCAGTGTTGTGAACTCCTGAGCATTTTCCATTCCACATAAATTCACAGATTTTCTAACTCCTCTCCTCTAATTGTGTCTTACTTTTAGCAATGGTTATGTCAAGGCATTGTTCTGGATGAGAGAGGGAAGATTTATGTGTATCACATTTTTGCATACACATTAGATTAATTTTCCTTTTTTCCATTTGAAATACTGAATCCCTGACACTAACCCATACCCTACTAGACTCTGACTACTAATCCTAATATCATGGAGAGAAAGAAACCTAACCGAATAGAAATACAGGCCTTTCATAGGAAGCATGGTGTATACTTCTATTTGCCTTCTGCATTATCAAGAGTATGTGTTTTAAATCTAGTCAACTTCTCATTGTAATATTTCTCCATGATTTTTTAAAATTGTCACATATATAAATTCCTGTCTCCCTTTCTCTGTATCCTATTCAGCACATGTATTTTTTTATGCATATATATAATATCCTACCTGGTATCACACGGACATTCTTTTGAGCTCCCTGACTTTGGAATATAAAATTGTGAGAACAGATGACTCTCTCTAAATAATGATGGAACTGAAAATTCAACCTATGGGTGAGCTTCCTAGTGAAAAACACTATACATAAATCCATGTTCAGTAAAATGAATATTTTTGGATACGTGGATGAATTATATTTCATGATGAATTTCGATTGGCATATATATTGCTAAATATTAATGTGTGTGTGTGTGTGTGTATGTGTGCATGTGTGTGTGTGTGTGTGTGTGTGTGTTTGTGTATTTTTTTTAAATCTGGAAAAAATATATATGTGTATATATATATATATATATATATATTTTTTTTTTTTCTCCAGATTTTAAAAAAATATGAAAAATATGTGTCTTATTATACACTCCCTAAATTCATTTATATTCATGTATGTGGGTTCAAAATCCAATCTTTACAAGATTATTTTCAGCAATATTTATATTCCTGTAATACATATTTGTTTCCTACTACTGAAAACTAAGTTCAGTAGGTGGTGCATACAAATCCTAATATTTCTACAGTACCTGACCCAGTTTAACATCAATGCAAGTAGATTGCTATGGGACATGATGTGTATTTTGAAGTTCATTTTTATTCAACACTGGTATATTACTATTTTATCTGTTTATGGACATCATAGGATATATTTTTTCATCCACAACTTCACAAAATTATAGGCATTTGGTTCACATTCATTTACTTACTACTTAAGAACACATGTATTCCTCCATGTTTCTTTACTGGTCTTTTCACTAGACTTCTTTCTAAACACATTATTTTTGATTCCATAATCATTTTTGAAGCAATACTCACCCTTCACGATAAACCGTAACCCTAATATTACCATTACATATATAACTGGTTGGAATGATTGTATATATATCAATATAAGATTTCCAATATATTTTCAGATGCAAACTCAATCCATTATTTAAAGTTGGAACTAGTTATATACTTTATCACAATATGGTCTATTCATGCAACATCTCAATAATCATCAACACAAGGTACACCTATTTGTATCACCAGTACTAATTTATAAGTTTCCAGAATATTATTCCACATAATGGTGGAAGAAATACTCATGTCACCTTATCTACATATACAATTTATCACGGTAGTATTCTGGACACAAAATGCAAAGGTCACACATATGATTGTACCAAAGCCTAAATGGAAAGTGACCATGGATTACTAAAAACATCCATGTCCAGGGTGCCTAATGCTCTCAAATGTCAATCCTATTGATTACTACATATTTGTTTCTTCCTAAGATTATATATTCAACCTCAAGCCTGTTGAAAATGTCTAATCCTATCACTCACTTTATACTTTGCCTGATTTCCTACTCTTTCTATTGATATCTGCTTTCCTACATATTTTTCCAAGTTCATCATTGTGACTGTCTCTTCACATGTGCTGACATTTACATTCACTCTCTAACTGAAACCCTATTGCTAAAGAACTTTTGGTCCAACTCCTAGAGTCACTCTTCTTCCTAAACCTACTGACTATCTTCCTAATCCTACAGACTATCCCTTTTTGACTGGATGTTCTCTTCTACATTCAATCATCCGAGGTACACGGTCCTATGCCATTGTATATCGATTTATCTGAGACCTCGGTGCAGAACATAATTCAAGCTAAGTATACCAATCAAGGGTTCTGTTGCCCTGAATGTCAGGAAGGTCTTTGCCTCAGGCCACCCCTTTTTGAAGCCTGAAGAAAAAATTTTCAAATGGAAATAAATGGACATCACCTGTGGCTCTTTGCTTAATTGCTTTGGAAAGGGATTTGTCTGAATCTGCCTCTTGGCCCTGTGTGAGGCTGTGGCTTAGATTCTCAGCACCTAATGGATCTAAAGAAAGATCCCATGTGTGCATTCAAAACCAAAATGGCAAAAAGAGCAGTCATTGTGGATGAAGATTCTTGCCTTTCTCTGTTAGGTTCCTGACCCCCCTTCAAGTGAGAATAGGGATCCTCTTTGTCAAATGAATTCTTCAATGCTCTGCAGATATGCTTGGGTTTTCTCATGACTCCAAATCACATAAAAAATCTATACCTGACATTCAGTAAGCCTCAAATTATAGAAACAGAGCGGAATTAATGGCAGGCCTTTTTGATCACTCCTGGTTCACAGGAAGGGTGTCCAGGCCACCCTGACTTTAGGGAAATTAGAGGCAAGGGAGCTTATTCTGGAAACTGTCTTTGGTTGCGACCCTCATGAAAACTTCCATCCAGAACTTTTGATGAGGGTCTTTATGGACGAAGATGAGGGCCATGTGGGAGTTTTTTTGTTCTAATTGTGGTCATTTGTGTGGGGGTTGGAAGAGATGACTTGGTCCACCTGGGCTTGAACTCTGGTGTGATTTCCCTTAGAGCCTGAGTTCTGGAACATACCTCATAGAAGTATTGAAATGAATTGTGTTGGTTTTTAGGAGGCCACGCATGAATGTCACCCTTTGAAACTGAGATCTAGGCCCAAGGTGGCTTTCCACAGAGCAATGGGAATCTCAGCCAGGAAATCACATGATTTTATTCTGAAAGACTTTGCAGCCATTGTTGGCCCTCAGAAGCAAGAAGGAGTGGCCATACTCATATCGATTAAAATCAACTTAAACCTAAGTTAATCAAAAGTGATAAAGAAGGACACTATATACTGTTAAAAGGCACCATTAACCAACAAGACATAACAATTATCAATTTGTATGCATCAAACAATGGTGGTGCAAAGTCATAAAACAAACTCTCCTCAACTTCAAGAGTCATATAGGCTATAACACAATAATTACGGGTGACTTCAGCACACAACTCTCGCCATTGGACAGATCCTCTAGAGATAATCTGAATTAAGAAACTATAGAACTTAATAGAACAATCAATAACCTAGACTTAACCAACATATATAGAATATATCAAACATCATAAAGTGGATACATGTTCTTCTCAGCAGCACATTGGTCCTACTCAAATATAGACCATATATTATGCCATATGGAAACTCTTAGTAAATATAAAAGTATGGAGATAATACCATGCACCATATCTGATCATAATGGAATGAAACTTGAAATTAATGATTGAAGAAGGAAGGAAAAATTCTACATCACATGGAAAATGAACAATATGTTACTGAATGATCAATGGGTTACAGAAGACATAAAGGAGGAGATAAAAAATTTCTTAGAGACAAATGACAATACAGACAAAACATACCGGATTCTATGGAAAACAATGAAAGCAGTTTTAAGAGGGAAATTCATTTCTTGGAATTCTTTCCTCAAAAAAAAAAAAAAGAAAAAAACAACAAATAAATGATCTCACACTACATCTCAAAAACCTAGAAAAAAAAAGCAAAACAACAAATGTAGTAGAAGACAAGAAATAATTAAAATTAGAGGAGAAATCAACAAAATTGAAACAAAAAAATTGAAAAAATAAAAGTTGGTTCTTTGAAAATAAATTAAATCGACAGGGCCTTAGCCATGCTAATGAAGAGAAGTAGAGAGAGAACTCAAATTACTAACATATGGGATAAAAAAGGCAACATCACAACAGACACTACAGAAATTCAGATGATAATTAGAAAGTATTTTGAAACCCCATATTCCAATAAAACAGAAGATAATGAAGATATTGATAAATTTCTTATGTCATATAATCTGCCAAGTTTGAGTCCGGAAGACTCACACAATTTAAATAGACCAATAACAAAGGAAGAAATAGAAGAAACCTTCAAAAGACTACCAACCAAAAAAAGCCCTGGACCAGATGGTTATACAGCAGAGTTCTACAAAACGTTCAAAGATGAATTAATACCAATACTTTTCAAGCTATTTAAAAAAATAGAAAAAGAAGGAGTTCTTCCAAATTCATTCTATGAGGCCAACATCACCCTGATCCCAAAACCAGACAAAGACACTTCAAAGAAAGAAAACTACAGACCAATATCTCTAATAAACTTGGATGCAAAAATTCTCAATAAAATCCTGGCAAATAAAAAACAAAAGCATATAAAAAAATTGTGCTTCATGATCAAGAGGGATTCATCCCAGGGATGCAAGGCTGGTTCAATATATGGAAATCAATAAATGTAATCCATCACATCAATAGACTTAAAGAGAAGAACCATATGATCATCTCGATAGATGCAAAAAAAGCATTCTACAAAGCACAGCATCCCTTTTTCTTTAAAACTCTATAAAACACTAGGAATAACAGGAACTTACCTCAACATGGTAATAGCTATATATGCTAAACCTCAGGCTAGCATCATCCTAAATGGAGGAAAACTGAAGGCATTCCCTCTAAAATTTGCAACAAGACAGTGATGCCCTCTATCACCACTTCTGTTTAATTTAGTTCTTGAAATACTATCCAGAGCAATGATACAGACAAAGGAAATTAAAGGCATAAAAATAGGAAAAGAAGAACTTAAATTATCGCTATTTGTGGATGACATGATAATATATTTAACAGACCCAAAAGGGTCTACAAAGAAACTGCTAGAGTTAATAAATGAATTCAGCAAATTGGCAGGATATAAAATCAACACGCATAAATCAAAGGCATTCCTGTATATCAGCAACAAAACTTCTGAAATGGAAATGAGGAAAACCACTCCATTTACAGTATACTCAAAGAAAATAAAAAACTTGGGAATCAACCTAACCAAAGAGGTGAAAGATTTATACAATGAAAACTACAAAACCCTAAAGAGAGAGATAGAAGAAGATGTTAGAGGATGGAAAAATATGCCCTGTACATGGATAGGCAGAAATAACATCATCAAAATGGCGATATTACCCAAAGTTCTCTACAGGTTTAATGCAATGCCAATCAAAAACCCAATGGCATTTCTTGTAGAAATAGATAAAGTAATCATGAATTTCATATGGAACAACAAAAGACCCAGAATAGCGAAAGCAATTCTAAGCAGGAAGTGTGAATCCAGAGTTCAAACTGTACTACAAAGCAATAGTAACAAAAACAGTGTGGTACTGGTATCAAAACAGGCAGATGGACCAATGGTACAGAATAGAGGACACAGAGACATATCCACAAAATTACAACTTTCTTATATTTGAAAAGGGGCCTAAAAGCATGCAATGTAAGAAGGATAGCATCTTCAACAAATGGTGCAGGGACAATTGGAAATTCATATGCAACAAAATGAAACGGAATCCCTTTCTCTCACAATGCATAAAAGTTAACTCAAAATGGATCAAAGAACCAGATATAAAATCAGAGACACTGCGTCTGATAGAAGAAAAAGTTGGCTACGATGTACATACTGTGGGGTTGGGCACCAAATTCCTTAATAGGACACCCATAGCCCAAGAGTTCATAAAAAGAATAAACAAATGGGACTTACTTAATCTAAAAAAGTTTTTTCTCAGCAAGAGAAACAATAAGAGAGTTAAATAGAGAGCCTACATCCTGGGAACAAATTTTTACCCCTTACACTTCAGATAGAGCCCTAATATCTAGAATATACAAAGAACTCAAAACAATTAAACAATGAGATAACAAATAACCCAATCAACAATGGGCCAAGGATCTTAACAGACACTTCACAGAGGAGGACATACAATCAATCAACAAGTACATGAAAAAATGCTCACCATCTGTAGCAGTCAGAGAAATGCAATGAAAACCACCCTAAGATACCATCTCACTCCAGTAAGATTGGCAGCCATTATGAAGTCGAACAACAATAAGTGTTGGTGAGGATGTGGGGTAAAGGGTACACTTGTACACTGCTTGTGGGGCTGCAAATTGGAGAGTCCAATATGGAAAGCAGTATGGAGATTCCTGGGAAAGCTGGGAATGGAACCACCATTTGACCGAGATATCGCCCTTCTCAGACTCTTCCCTGAGGATCTTAATAGAGAGCAGTATAAGGATACTGCCACATCGATGATCATAGCGGCACAATTCACAATAACTAGACTGTGGAACCAAACTAGATGCCCTTCAATAGACGAATGGATAATAAAAATGTGGCATCTATACACAATGGAGTATTACACAGCACTGAAAATGACAAAATCATAGAATTTGCAGGGAAATGAATGGCATTAGAATAGATTATGCTAAGCGAAGCTATCCAATCCTTAAAAAACAAATGCCAAATGTTTCCTTTTATATAGAGAGAGCAAATAAGAACAGAACAGGGAGGAAGAACATGAGAAAAATATTAAAACTAAACAGAGATGAGTGGGGGGAGAGAAAGGGAGAGAGAAGGAAAATTATATGGAAATGGTAGGAGACTACTCAGTGTTACACAAAATTACATATAAGAGGTTGTGAGGCTAAAGAGGGGAAAACAAGGGAGAGAATTAAACAACAGCAGATGAGGTAGAGAGGGAAGATGGGAGGGGAGGGGGAATAGTAGGGGATAGGAAAGGTAGCAGAATTCAACAATAACTAGTATGCTATTATGTAAAAACGTGAGTGTGTAACTGATGTGATTCTTCGATTTGGATTTGGGGTAAAAATGGGAGTTCATAACCCAATTAAGTCAAATGTATGAAAGATGATATATCATGAGCTTTATAATGTTTTGAACAACCAAAAAAAAAGAATTGAATTTCCAATATTTGAGTCATATAACAACTTTATTTTTTAATAAAATTGTCTTTTATTTGTTATCTTACTTGCTGGTATCTGCCTTTCAGTTTTAAAAAACTATGTGCTTTAGCCATTCATCCATGTAGTATGTAACAGAAAATTTTGAGTGTCTCCATATAACCAGATTGGCAAGGCATCAAGGTTTCCTTCACAAACAAGGTGAAGGCTTTGCCATTAGAAATTTAATATTCTGCAAAACAATTTTTTTTAACTTTCCAATTAAATTTCCAAAAAAATTTAGAAAAAAAAAGAATCTAAACCCCACAGTAAGAAGGCCTCAAAGTGGAGAAGTGGAGCATTTACGGCAGGCCTATTTGATCACTCCTGGTTCACAGGAAGTGTGTCCAATCAACCCTGATGTTAGGCAAATGAGGGGCAAGGGAGCTTATTTTGGGCACTGGTTTGGATATGCCCCTCATGAAAAACTCCATCCAGAGGTTATGATGTGTGTTTATATGGAAAAAGATGAGGGCCATGTGGGAGTGTTTTGGTTTTAATTGTGGTCATTTGTGTGGTAGTTGGAAGAGATGACTGGGTCCACCTGGGCTTGAACTCTGGTGTGATTCCCCTTAGAGAATGAGATTTGGAACTGACTTCAGAGAAGTATTGCCATGAATGTTGTTGGGATTTCAGGAGGCCACGCATGAGAGTCGCCCTTGGAAACTGAGATCTTGGCCCAGAGAGGCTTTCCAGAGAGCACTGGGAATCTCAGCTAGGATATCACAGGTTTTATTCTGAAAGACCTGGCAGCCATCGTTGAGAGTCAAAACACACATGGACCTCACATTGGAGACCTCAATGGGCCTGGCTTCATGTGACAATTTGGCCACTCTTTGGGAAGCCTTGCCTGTGAGAGATCTCCAGATCCTTCATTAAAATGAGCTTCCTCAACATTTAATGGATCCTGAATGAATTGAAACCCACAGTACCAACAACTTCATCTGTGAAAAATAGTTAGATAAATACCATGAATTTTTAGAAATTCTCATGACCAGGTGGCACTGGGGAACCTTTGGATGTCCTGTTGCTGATCATGAGTATACCAGACAGTGCCTTGATTGACTAGGTATCATGAAAATGGTGTAGAACAGAGATGCCAGTAAGTTGGAGCCTGATATGTAGTGGGCCTAGAGCAGTGGTGTGCAGGTGTGTGATAAAACATCTGTGGTGGGGCCTGTGGATCTGCCATTGACTTTCAAATGCCTTGACACAGACACGGTGCAGCCAGCAGACCCTTCTATATAAAGGCATCTTGTTATATGGAGATTTTTCACGGCAATGTTTAGAATCAGGTTGCTATGGTCAAGGGGCAAGCTATGTGGGATAGAAGCCTAGTTGGTGCATTCTCATGCAGACACTGACCCACCACACGTGACAGAACTCCCTCCAGCACTGTGTCCCACTTGAACTCCTTGTATTTCGTGAAGCAAATACCAAACTCCCAGTGCAGCAGCAAGAAACACAATGAAAAGTCGAGGATGACCAAATGGCTTCACAGTCCACATGGGGTGACACTTAGCCCCCGTGGCCACAATTTAGCTACAAAGAGAGAATTTAGCACTGCTGCCTCATGTTCATTGGAAAATAAGAAACCATGTCCTCCTGGTCACATAGATGCAGACCTAGCTTTGATGGTCTCACTACATCGGAAGTTAAAGCTCCTGAAAACAACATATATTTCAAGTGCCCAAGCTCAGAGGCAATTTCTCAAGAAGTGTTTAGGCCAGCAGATCTCCATGTTTGTGGAGTGTTTACCATGTCACTTACTTTTGGAAACTGCTCTATCAACTCCAAGGTTGTGAACTCCTGAGCATTTTCCATTCTAAATATATATTCACAGATTTTCTAACTCTTCTCCTCTAATTCTGACTTACTTGGGGCAAAGGGAATGTCAAGTCATTGTTCTGGATGAGAGAGGGAAGATTGTTTTGTAGCACATATTTGCATACACATTGGATTCATTTTCCAATTTTCTGTTTGAAATACTGAATCCCTGACACTAACCCATACCCTACTAAACTCTGACTACTAATCCTAATATAATGGAGAAAAATAACCCAAACAGAATAGAAATACAAGCATTTCAGAAGAAGCATGGTGTATAGTTGGAATTACCTTTTGCATGATATAAGGTAGGAGTTATAAATCTAGTCAATTATTTGTTGAAATAATTTTCCATGTGTTTTTAAAGTTAAGAAAAATGTGAATTCCTGTCTCCCTTTCTCTGTACCTTATTAAGCAAATGTATTTTTATATGCACAAATAGAATCCTACCTGGTTTCACATATACATTCTTGTGAGGTGGCTGACTTGGCAGATACAAATTGTGAGAAGAGATCACTCCTCCTAAACGCTGTTTTAACTGAAAATTCAACCCATGGGTGAGCTTCCTAGATGAACAACACTATACACATATTCATGTTCAGTAAAATGAATATTTTGGGATATGTGGATGAGTTATTTTTCATGATGAATTTCAATTGGCATATATATTGCTACATTATAATGTGTGTGTTTGTGTGTCTATATATACATTGTATATATATATATATATATATATATATATATATATATATATTCTCCAGATTTACCAAAATATGAAATATATGTGTCTTCTTATACACCGCCTGAATTCATTCATATTCATATATGTGGATTTATAATCAACTTTTAAAAAGTTTATTCTCAGAAATATACATCCACTGAAATAAATATTTGTTTCCTAGTACTGAAAACTAACTTCAGGGAAGGGTGCTTACAAATCCTAATATTTCTACAGTAACTGACCAAGTTTAACATCAATGCAAGTAGATTCCTATTGGATATGATGTGTTTATTAAAGTTCATTTTAATCAAACCTGGTACGTTATTATTTCTTCAGTTTATAGACATCATAAATTATATCCTTTCATTCACAAGTTCACAAATTTATAAACATTTGGTTCACTTTCAATCACTTCCTCCTTCAGAACACTTATATTTCTCCATGTTTCTTGACTGGTCTTTTCACTAGACTTCTTTCTAAAGACATTATTTTCGATTCCATAATCATTTTTGAAGCAAAACTCACACACTATTTATGATAAACGGTAACCCTAATATAACCATTAGATATATAAGTGGTTGGAATGAATGTATGTATATCAATAAATGATTTCCTCTATTTTTTCAGATATCAGTACAATCCATTATTTAAATTTGGAACCAGTCATATAATTTATTCACAGTATGGTCTATTAATGCATCATCTCTATATTCATCAACACAGGGAAAGCCGATTAGTATCTGAAGTACTAATTTATATCTTTTCAAAATATTTCCCCCAGAAATGGTGGAAGAAATACTCATGTCACCTGATCTTCATATACATATTATCACAGTAATATTCTGGACACAAAATGCGAAGGTCACCCTTATGATTGTACCAAAGCCTCAATGGAATGTGAACATGGATTACTAAATATATCCATGTCCAGGTTGCCTAATGCTCTCAAATGTCAATCTTATTGGTGACTACAAATTGGTTTCTTCTTAAGATTATGTATTCAACCTCAACCCTGTTGAAAATGTCTAATCCTATCACGTTATACTTTGCCTGATTTCCTAATGTCTGTATTGATGTCTGCTTTCCTACATATTTTCCCCAGTTCATCATTGTGCCTGACTCTTCACATATGGTGTCATTTATATTCACTCTCTAACCAAAACCCTATTGCTAAAGAACATTTGGTCCAAATCCTAGACTCACTCTTCCTTCTAAACCTACTGACTATCTTCCTACTCCTACACACAATCCCTTTTTGACTGGATGATCTCTTCTACATTTAATCATCTGAGGTACAGGGTCTTATGCCATTGTATATCAATTTAACTGAGACCTCGGTGCAAAACATAACTCAAGCTAAGGATCCCAATCAAGGGTCCAAATCCTTCTGGGCTTCAAATATTACCTAGATTTCTGTTTTCATACTTATGTTCTACCTCTATATTCTTATAAATATCGCTGGTTCCCAATACCATTATTCATCCAGCAGAATGATTTCCAACCCAAATCGAACATGCTATTAATCCTAACCATACAATGTTCTCTCAATCTCACTTTACAGAAGAGCAGGGACAAAGTTGGTATTACAATACAGGAAGTTAGGAGATCTTCCAACTGCTGAGTACCTCAAAATCCATGCAGAAATGATCCCTGGAGAAGATGCAGGCAGCTATGAAGGACCTGAGAGAACAAAAGTCATATTCCATGCAAAA
The DNA here is from genome assembly GCF_048772815.1 of Callospermophilus lateralis. Taxonomy (NCBI): domain Eukaryota; kingdom Metazoa; phylum Chordata; class Mammalia; order Rodentia; family Sciuridae; genus Callospermophilus; species Callospermophilus lateralis. Next base: position 480,720 of record NW_027515504.1, read on the forward strand.
AACATGGTCAGGATGAAAAGATGTGTCTGAGTCAGCCTCTCTATTCTTTATGTAGGGAAGATGGACCAAACCAGGCCTGTGTGGAGAGCTGTTCCCAGGTGACTATGGTTTCTATACCATTCTAACATGAGAAAGTATCACAGGAAGTAGGGCAGCCTCCATGTCAGGAGACAATAGGAAGAAACTGTTAGGACAAAGTGGTGTCCAAGACAGTGACCTCATTCATTTTCTGAAGGTAGTGACCTCACCTCACTTCCTTGGTGATGGAGCTCTCTGAATTTTGTGATCCAGGAAGCAAGGCACCCTGAGCCAGTCCCAGTCCCAGTCGCAGTGGGCTCATTTCTTTGGATTTTCCAGGAACAGAGTCAGTCTTTCTTGGTACCTACTGATGTAAGGGTTGCCAAATACCAAGAAAGCTCTGAAGAGGGGTCTTTCCTGAGAGGATAGGAATTGGCTCACCACTGCGTCCTTACAACTTCACAGATTTGACCAAGGAGACCAGATCTGAGACAGAAAGGCCATTTCTGGGGAACATTGTATGTCCTACCAGTCAGAGGACATTCCAGATAGTCACAGACCTACTTGGAAGAAGGAGGTGCATTAGAGGGTGTTGGTTTGTGTTTGTGGTTTTTTCACATGATCTGAGAATAGGTAAAAAAGGAGGTTTGTTTGGTTTGGAGTGGACTGTTTCTAGTAAGTCATTTGACAAGGAGACTGTTTCTGTGTCTGTGTATCCCATTGTGTTTTTCTTTGTAGATATTAGAAAAGAAAATAGCTCATTGGGTGTGTCCTGTCTAGTAGAAAACTTCCCAGTATGCATCCTTCCCAATTAATGAATGGACTGAGGCTTGCCTCATCCATGGGCAACACCATCTATCTACCTAAGTTCTCATTTTTTCCTGAATTCTGGCCACTCTCAAGATTAGTATCATGTATTTTTGTACAAGATACGTACCACCTCAAAGCTCTGTGACATGGCCATGTACTGGATAGCTGAAGAGAATGGCGAGCATCTCAGAAAACTCACATATCAGAGTAACCAGGAAAGTCTCCTAGGAGAAACCCTGCTTGGGGGCTTTTGATTACCTATTGTTCTGTTGCTCTGAATGTCAGAAAGGTCTTTGCCTCAGGCCAAACCTTAGTGAAGCCTGAAGAAAAGAGTTTTCAAATGGAAATGAATGGGAATCACCTGTGGCTTTTTACTTTATTGCTTTGGAAAAAGATTTGTCTGAATCAGCCTCTTGGCCCTGTGTGAGCCTGTGGTTTAGATTTTCAGCACCTGATGGGTCTAGAGAAAGATCCCATGTGGGCATTCAAAACCAAAATGGAAAAAAGATCAGTCATTTTGGATGAAGCCTCTCGCCTTCCTCTGTAATATTTCTGACCTCCATCAAGTGAGAATAGGGATCATTTGTGTCAAATGAGTTCTTCAAAGCCCTGCAGAGGCTGGACAATAGGTGCTTGCGTTTTCTCATGACTCCAATTCACACAAAGAATCTATACCCCACAGTCAGTAGGCCTCAAATTTGAGAAGTGGAGCAGTATTAACAGCAGTCCTATATGATCACTTCTGTTTCACAGGAATGTTGTCCAGGCCACCCTGACTTTAGGCAAATGAGGGGCAAGGGAGATTATTTTTGACACTGTCTTGGGCTGTGCCCCTCATGGAAACCTCCAGCTAGAGTTTATGATTAGTGTCTATATAAAAGAAGAAGAGGGCCCTGTGGGAGTGTTTTGGTTTTAATTGTCATCATTTGTGTGGCAATTGGAAGAGATGCCTGGGTCCACCTGGGCTTGAACTCTGTTGTGATTCCCCTTAGAGACTGAGTTGTGGAACTGAACTCAGAGAAGTATTGCCATGAATTGTGTTGGGATTTTTGGAGGCCACGCATGAGATTCGCCATTGGAAACTGAGATCTAGGCCCAGGGTGACTTTCCACAGAGCACTGGGAATCTCAGCCAGGATATCACAAGATTTTATTTTGAAAGATTGTCAGCCATAGTTGAGAGTCAAAACACACATGGAATTCACATTGTAGACCTCAATGGGCCTGGCTTCATGTGACCTTTTGCCCACTCTTTGGGAAGTCTTGCCTGTGAAAGTTCTTCAGAGCTTTCATTGAAATGAGATTCCTCACCTTTTAATGGTTCCTGTATAAATTAAATCCCACAGTGCCTCCAACTTCATTATTGAAAAATATCTAGATAAATACCATGAATTTTTTGAAATTACTATGACCAGGTTGCACTGGAGAACCTCTGAATGTCCTGTTCCTGATCATGATTGTACCAGACAGTGCCTTGATTGACTGGGTTTCATGAAAAAAGTGTAGAACATAGATGCCAGAAAGTTGGAGCCTGCAGACTAGAGGGCCTAGAGCAGAAGAGTGTAGGTGTGTGAAAAAAACATTTGTGGTGGGGCCACGTGGATCTGCCATTGGCTTAGAAAGACTTGTGACTGACATGGTACAGCCAGCAGACCCTTCTATGTAAGGGCATCTTGTTATATGGAGAGGATTCCTGCCAAAATTCAGAATCAGGTTGCTATTGTCAAGTTGAAAAGCTATGTGGGATTGAAGCCTCACTGGTGCATTTTACTAACCCACCACACGTGAGAGTACATCCTTCAGCACTGTGTCCCAGTAGAACTCCTTGTATTTCGTGAAGCCAATACCAAACTCACAGTGCAGCAGTAAAAAACACCACGAAAGTGGATAATGACCAAATGGCTCTACAGACAACACAGTTAGATACTTAGACCCCAGTGGCCAAAGTTTACCTACAAAGAGAGAATTCAGCACTGCTGCCTCATGTTCACTAGATAACAAAAAACCATGTCATCCAGGTCACATAGATGGAGACCCAGAATTGATGGTCTCACTACAAAGGAAGCTAAAACTCCTGACAACAATATATATTTTAACTGCCCGACCTCAGAGGCAGTTTCTCAAAAAGTCATTGGGCCAGCAGAGCTCCATGTTTGTGGAGTGTTTACCCTCTCCCTTTTTGTAACCCGTTCTACCTCCTACAAGTTTGTGAACTCCTGAGCATTTTTCTTTCCACATATGTATTCACAGATTTTCTAACTTTTCTCCACTAATTGTGTCTTATTTGGGGCGAAGGTAATGTCAAAGCATTGTTCTGGATGAGAGTGGGAAGATTTTTGTGTAGCACATATTTGCATACACATTAGATTCATTTTCATATTTTCCATTTGAAATACTGAATCCCTGACACTAACCCATACCCTACTAGACTCTGACTACTAATCCAAATATGATGGAGAAAAAGAAACTTAACAGAATAGAAATACAGGCCTTTCATAGGAGGCATGGTGTATACTTGGACTTGCGTTTGGCTTTATCAACAGTATGTGTTATAAATATAGTCAACTTTTCATTGTAATACTTCTCCATGAGTTTTTAAAATTAACACATATGTAAATTTCTGTCTCCCTTTCTCTGTAGCCTATTCATCACATGTATTTTTTAATGCATCTTTAGAATTCTACCTGGTATCACATGTACATTCTTGTGAGCTTGCTTATTTTGGAAGATACAAATTGTGAGAAGAGATCACTCCCTCTAAATACTGATGGAACTGGAAATTCAACCTATGGGTGAATTTCCTAGATGAACAATATTATGCATAAATAAATGTTTAGTAAAATGAATATTTTTGGATACGTGGATGATATCTATTTTATTATGATTTTCAAATGGCATATATATTGCTACATTTTAATGTCTGTGTATGTGAGTATCTATCTATCTATCTATCTATCTATCTATATAGATATAGATATCTACTCTTTAGATTTTCCAAAATATGAAATATATGTGTCTTATTATACACTTTCTAAATTTACTCATGTGTGTGTATGTGGATTTATAATCAAATTTTCACAAAATAATTCTTAGAAATATTCATCCACCTTAAATACATATTTATTTCCTAGTACTGAAAACTAAATTCAGTGAATGGTGCATACAAATCGTAATATTTCCACAGTGACTGACCCAGTTTCACATCAATGCAAGTAGACACCTATGGGACCATGATGTGTATTTTGAAGTTCATTTTTATTCAACACTGATACATTACTATTTCTGCAGTTTATGGACATAATAGGATATATTCTTTCATCCACAATTTCACAAATTTATAGGCATTTAGTTCACTTTCAATCACTTCCTACTTCAGAACACATGTATTCCTCCATGTTTCTTGACTGTTCTTTTCATGAGATTCTTTCCAAACACATTATTTTTGATTTCCATAATCATTTTTGAAGCAAAACTCAGACACTCTTCGTGATAAACCATAATGCTAATATTACCATTAGATGTATAACTGGTTAGAATGAATTTATGTATATCAATATAAGATTTCCTATATATTTTCAGATATCAATTCAATCCATTATTTAAAGTTTGAACCAGTTATATTATTTATTCACAGTATGGTCTATTAAGGCATCATCTCTATATTCATTGACCGATGGTATACCTATTTGTATCCCAAATACTAATTTATAAGTCTTTAAAATATTGCTTTAAGAATATTGGAAGAAATACTCTAGCCACCTGATATACATATACATTTCATCACAGTAATATTCCTGACACAAAATGCAACGGCCACACTTATGATTGTACCGAAGCCTATATTGAAAGCGAGCATGTATTACTAACAACATCCATGTCCTGATTAACTAATGATCTCAAATATCATTCCTATTGGTGAGTACATATTTGTTTCTTCCTAAGATTAAATATTGAAACTGAACCCTGTTAAAAATGTCTCATCCTATCACTCACTTTGTACTTTGCCTGATTTCCTAATGTCTGTATTGATATCTGATTTCCTACACATTTTCCCCAGTTCATCACTGTGACTGACTCTTGAAATATGCTGACATTTACATTCACTCTCTAACAAAACCCCTATATCTAAAGAACTTTTGGTCCAACTCCTAGACTCACTGAAATGGGTTCTTCAAAGCCCTGCAGAGGGTAGCCCATAGGTGCTTGGGTTTTCTCATGACCCCAATTCACATAAAGAATCTATGCCCCACAGAGAGTAGGCCTCAAATTGGAGAAGTAGAGCAGTATTAATGGCAGGCCTATTTGATCACACCTGATTCACAGGAAGGGTTTCCAGGCCACCCTGAATTTAGGCAAATAAGGGGCAAATGAGCTTATTTTGGACACTGTCTTAGGCTGCGCCCCTCATGGAAACCTCCAGCAAGAAGTTATGATGAGAGTTTATATTGAAGAAGATGAGGGCCATGTGGGAGTGTTTTGGTTTAATTGTGGTCATTTGTGTGGTAGTTGGAAGAGATGACTGGGTCAACATGGGCTTGAACTCTGGAGTGATTCCCCTTAGAGACTGAGTTCTGGAAATGAACTCAGAGAAGTATTGACATGAATTGTGTTGGGATTTTAGGAGGCCACACATGAGAGTTGCCCTTGGAGACTGAGATCTAGGCCCAGGATAGCTTTCCAAAGAGCACTGGGAATCTCAGCCAGGATATCACATGACTTTATTCAGAAAGACGTGGCAGCCATTGTTGAGAGTCAAAACACACATGGACCTCAATTGTAGACCTCAATGGGCCTGGCTTAATGTGACCTTTTGGCCACTCTTTGGGAAGCCTTGCCTCTGAGAGTTCTCCTGAGCTTTAATTGAAATAATCTTCCTCACCATTTCATGGTTCCTGAATAAATTGAAAGCCACAGTGCCTCCAAATTCATCCTTGAAAATTGGCTAGATAAATACCATGAATTTTTTAAATTCCCATGAACAGGTGGCACTGGAGAACCTTTGGATATCTGTTGCTGATCACAAGTGTACCAGACATTGCATTGATTGACTGGGTTTCATGAAAATGGTGAGAACAGAGATGCCAGAAAGTTGGAGCCTGCTGACTAGTGGGCCCAGAGCAGTGGTGGGCAGGTGTATGATAAAACATCTGTCGTGGGGACACGTGGTTCTGCCATTGGTTTCCGAATGACTTGTGACTGACATGGTGCAGCCAGCAGAACCTTACAAGTAAAGGGACCTTGTTATATGGAGAGGTTTCAGGGCAATGTTCAGAATCAGGTTGCTATGGACATGGGTGCAAGCTTTTTGGGATAGAAGCCTGGTTGGTGCATTCTCCTGCAGACCCTCATCCACTACACGTGAGAGTACTCCCTCTAGCACTGTGTCCCAGTTTTTCTCCTTGTATTACGTGAAGCAAATACCAAACTCCCAGTGCAGCAGTAAGAAACACCACGAAATGTGGAGTATGACCAAATGGCTTCACAGATCACATGGTTAGACACTTAGACCCCAGTGTCCTCAGTTTACTAACAAAGGGAAAATTCAGAACTTCTGCCTCATGTTCAATAGCATATAAGGAACCATGTCATCCAGGTCACATAGATGCCGACCCAGGTTTGATGGTCTCAATACAAAGGAAGCTAAAGCTCCTGACAACAACAAATTTTTCAAGGGCCCAAACTCAGAGGCAGTTTCTCAACAACTCATTAGGCCACCAGAATTCCATGTTTGTGGAGTGTTTACCCTGTACCTTACTTTTGGAAATTCCACTACCACCTCCAAGGTTGTGAACTCCTGAGCATTTTCTTTTCCAGATATATATTCACAGACTTTCAAACTCTTCTCCACTAATTGTGTATTACTTGTGGCGAAGGAAATATCAAGGCATTGTTTTGGAGGACAGTGGGAAGATTTTTGTCTAGCAAATATTTGCATACACATTAGATTCATTTTCCTATTTTCCATTAGAAATACTGAATCCCTGTCACTAACCCATACCCTACTAGACTCTGACTACTAATCTTAATATGATGTAGAAAAAGAAACCTAACAGAATAGAAATACAGGCCGTTCATAGGAGGCATGGTGTATACTAGGACTTGCCTTCTGCTTTATCAAGTGAATGTGTTATAAATCTAGTCAACTTTTCATTGTAATACTTCTCCATGAGTTTTTAAAGTTAACACATATGTACATTTCTGTCTCCCTTTCTCTGTACCCTATTCATCTCATGAAATTTATTATGCATATTTAGTATCCTACCTGGTATCACACGTACATGCTTGTGAGCTTGCTGTTTTAGGAAGATACAAATTGTGAGAAGAGATCACTCCCCCTAAATACTGATGGAACTGAAAATTCAACATATGGGTGAATTTCCTAGATGAACAGCATTATTCATAAATCCATGCTCAGTAAAAAGAATATTTTTGGATATGAGGATGATATATATTTCATGATGAATTTTGATTGGCATACATATTACTACATTTTAATGTCTGTGTTTGTATCTTTATATATATATATATATATTTTTTTTTCTCCAGATTATTCAAAACATGAAATATATGTGTCTTATTTTACACTCACTAATTTAACTCATGTTCCTATATGTGGATTTATAATCAAATTTTCACAAAATTATTCTCAGAAATATTCATCCACATGAAATACATATTTATTTCCCAGTACTGAAAACTAACTTCGGTGAAAGGTGCTTACAAATCCTAATATTTGTACAGTAACTGACCCAGTTTAACATCAATGCAAGTAAAATCCTATGGGACATGATGTGTATTTTGAAGTTCATTTTTATTCAACACTGGTACATTACTATTTCTTCAGTTTATGGACATTATAAGATAATACTTTTCATCCACAAGTTAACAAATCTGTACGCATTTGGTTCACTTGCAATTACTTCCTGCTTCAGAATATATGTATTCCTCCATGATTCTTGACTGTACTTTTCATGAGATTATTTCCAAACACATTATTTTCGATTTCCATAATCATTTTTGAAGCAAAACTCCCACACTCTTCATGATAAACCATGATGCTAAAATTACCATTAGATGTATAACTGGTTAGAATGAACTTATGTATATCAATATAAGATTTCCTATATATTTTCAGATATCAATTCAATCCATTATTTAAAGTTTGATCAAGTTATATTATTTATTTACAGTATGGTCTATTAAGGCATCATCTTTATAATCATAGGCACAGGGTACACGTACTTGTGTCCCCAATACTAATTTGTAAGTCTTAAAATGTTGCTTTCAGAAATGTTTGAAGAAATAGTGTAGTCACCTGATATACATTTACATTTCATCACAGTAATATTCCTGACAAAAAATGCAACGGACACCCTTATGATTGTACCAAAGCCTAAATTTAATGTGAGCATGTATTACTAACAACATCCATGTCCTGATTAACTAATGATCTCAAATATCATTCCTATTGGTGACTACATATTTGTTTCTTCCTAAGATTATATATTCAAACTCAACCCTGTTAAAAACGTCTTATCCTATTACTCACTTTGTACTTTCCCTGATTTCCTAATGTCTCTATTGATATCTGCTTTCCTAAACATTTTCCCCAGTTCATCACTGTGACTGACTCTTCACATATGCTGACATTTGCATTCACTCTCTAACCAAAACCCTATATCTAAATAACTTTTGGAACTATCCCTTTTTGTCTGGAGGATCTCTTCCTCATTCAGTCATCCAAGGTACAAGGTCCTATGCCATTGTATAACGATTTATTTCAGACAACTTTGCGGAAATAATTCAAAGCTAAGTATCCCAATCAAGTGCCCAGTGTTCATCTGGGTTTCAAATCTTTCCTAGATTTCTGTATTCATACTTATATTACACCTATATATGCTTGTAAATATCGGAGGTCCCCAATACCATTATTCATCTCGCAGAATGATTCCTAACCCAAATTGAACATGTTATTAACCCTAACCATGCACTGTTCCCTCAATTTAACTTTACAAAGACCAGGGACAGAGTTGGTGTTATAATACAGGTAGGTAGGGGATCTTCCACCTGTTGAGAACCTCAAGTTCCATGCAGAAATAAACCCTGAAGAAGATGTAGGCAGCTATGAAGGACCTGAGAGAGCAACAGTAATATTCCTTGGTAAAATACCTGGTCAGGATGAAGCGATGTGTCTGAATAAGCCTCTCTTTTCTTAAAGTAGAGAAGATGGACCAAACCAGGTCTGTGTGGAGAGCTGTTAACATGTGCCTATGGTTGATATACCATTCTATCTTGTGAATGTGACACAGGAAGTAGGGGAAGCTTCTCTCTCGTGGGACCCTTGGAAGCAAATGTTAGGATAATGTGGTTACCAAGGTAGTGACCTCATTCAGTTCCTGAAGGAAGTGACCTACCTCACTTCCTTGGTGATGGAACTCTCTGAACTTGGGATCCAGGAAGCCAGGCACTCAGAGCCAGTCCCAGTCCCAGTCCCAGTGGGTTCACTTGTTTGGATTTACCAAGGACAGAGTCAGTCTTTTTGGTACATACTGATGTGTGGATGGCTAAATGCCAGGAAAGCTCTGAAGAGGGGCCTTTCCTGAGAAAGCAGTTAGTGACTCACTGATTGATGCTGAAAACTTTACAGAGTTGGTAAAGGAGATCTGATCTGAGACAGGACAGTCCATTTCGAGGGAGCAGAGTAAGGCCCATCAGTCTGAGGACACTCTGGATAGTCACAGACCTACTTGGGGGAAGGAGGTGCCTTTGTGGGTGTGGGTGTGAATTTGTGTTTTTTTATCATGTTCTGAGAATAGGTAGGAAAGGCAGTATGTTTGGTTTGGAGTGGACTGTTTTTAGTAAGTCATTTGACAAGGCGAGTGTTTTTAGGTCTGTGTATCCCACTGTTTTCGTGGTTGTAGACAACACCTACTTCTTTCCTTAGTTCCTGTTTTCTTCCTGAATTCTGGCCACTCTCCAGAATAGGCTCATGTTTTTTTGTCCAAGATATGGACCTCCGTCGAGTTCTGTGACATGGCCATGTACTGGATAGATGAAGGGAATTGGGAGCATCTCTGAAAACTCGGATATCAGTGTGACCAGTAAAGTCTCAGTAGAGAAACCCTGCTTTGTGCCTTTTGCTTACCTACTGTTCTGTTGACCTGAATGTCAGGAAGGTCTTTTCCTCAGGCCACCAGTTTGTGAAGCCTGAAGAAAAGTGCTTTCAATTGGAAATGAATGAGCATCACCTGTGGCTCTTTGCTTAATTGCTTTGGAAAGGGATGTGTCTGAATCATCCTTTCGGCTCTGAGAGAGGCTGTGGCTTTGATTATCAGCACCTGATGGATCTAAAGAAAGATCCCATGTGTGCATCCAAAACCAAAATGGCAAAAAGATCAGTCATTGTGGATGAAGTCTCTTGCTTCCTCTGTTAGGTTCCTGACCTCCATCAAGTAAGTATAGGGATCCTTTGAGACAAATGAGTTCTTCAAAGCCCTGCAGCAGTGCTTGGGTTCTCACATGACTCCAAATCACATAAAGAATCTATACCTCACAGTCAGTAGGCTTCAAAATGAAGAAACAGAGCAGTATTACTGGCAGGCCTATTTGATCAATCCTGGTTTACAGGAAGGGTGTCCAGGAAACCCTGACTTTAGGAAAATGAGGGGCAAGGGAACTTATTTTGGACACTGTCTTGGGCTGCGCCCCTTATGGAAACCTCCAGCCAGAGGTTATGATGAATGTCTACATGGAAGAATATGAGGGCCATGTGGGAGTATTTTGGTTTTAATTGAACATATTGTTAACCCTAACCTTACACTGTTCCCTCAATCTAAGTATTCAGAAAAGCAGGGGACAGATTTGGTCTTACAATACAGGAATGCAGGGGATCTTCCACCTGCTGAAAACTTCAAAGTTCCATGCAGAAATGAACCCTGGAGAAGATGTAGGCAGCTATGAAGGATCTGAGAGAGCAAAAGGCATCTTCCATGGCAAACAGCCTGGTCAGGATGAAGGGTTGTGTCTGAATCAGATTCTCTCTTCTTAATGTAGAGGAGAGGCCTGTGTGGAGAGCTGTTCCCAGGTGACTATTGTTTCTTTACCATTCTAACTTGTGAAAGTGTCACAGGAAGTAGGGACATCCTCCATGTTATGAGACCTTAGGAAGCAAATGTTAGGACAAGTTGGTTGCCAAGGCAGTGACCTCACTCAGTTACTAAAGGAAGTGACCTCACCTCACATCCTTGTTGATGGAACTCTCCAAATTTGGGTTCCAGGAATCTAGGCACCCAGGCCCAGTCCCAGCACCAGTTCCAGTGTTCTCACTTGTTTGGATTTTCCAAGGACAGAGTCAGTCTTTTGTGGTACCTACTTATGTGAGAATGGCCAAATTCCAGAAAAATTCTGAAGAGGGGCCCTTCCGGAGAAAACAGGTAGAGGCTCACTGCTGGCTCCTGACAACTTCACAGAGTTGACCAAGGAGTCCAGATCTGAGACAGGACAGACCATTTCTGGGGAACATAGTATGGCCCTCCAGTCAGAGGACACTCTGGATAGTTCCAGACCCACTTGGGGGAAGGAGGTGCCTTTGTGGTTGTGGGTGTGGGTTTGTGGTTTTTTCTTTTGTTCTGAGAATAGTTAGGAAAGGGGGTGTGTTTGGTTTGGAGTGGACTGTTTCTAGTTAGTCCTTTGACAAGGCGAGTGTTTTTAGGTCTGTGTATCCCACTGTTTTCGTGGTTGTAGACATTAGAAAAGATAATGCCTCAATGGGTGTATCCTCTCAAGGAGAAAACTTCCCAGCATTCATCAGGCACAATTTATGAATGGAGTGTGGCTTGCCTTATCAATGGGCAACACCAACTATCTTCCTATGTTCCTGTTTTCTTCCTGAATTCTGGCCACTCTCCAGAATAGGCTCATGATTTTGTGTCAAATATATGTACCACTTCCAAGCTCTGTGACATGGCCATGTACTGGTAGCTGAAGGGAATGGCAAGCATCTCAGAAAACTCAGATATCAGTGTAGCCAGTAAAGTCTCAGTGGAGAAACCCTGCTTTGGGCCTTTTGATTACCTATTGTTATGTTGCCCTAAATATCAGGAAAGTCTTTGTCTCAGGCCACCCCTTTGTGAAGCCTGAAGAAAACAGTTTTCACATGGAAATGAATGGGCATTACCTTTGAGTTTACAATAAAACCTTCAAAGATTTGGCTCTCATTAAGTTAAAAATACTTTTAGATTGTATCTCAGTGTAAAAAGTAACATGGAACTGTACATATCTTATTGATAACAAGTCCAATTATAGAACACAAATGATATACATAAATCTCCAACACTCCAACATGTTTTTCTTTTAAGCCTAGAATTACCATACAACCTTAGAACACCAGCTTGATACAATGGTCTTTGCAAGCTTCTACCTTACAGACTTGTATACCTGGAAGATATGAACACATTAACACCACAATTACATTGATGTTTTTGTATTAAACAAGTTTAAATTTTAAAGAAATAACATGGCACAATTTTATAAAAACAGTACTTGTTTTACCAGCTGTTTAATTTTTTAAGATTACTTGCTCAAAACTTACACATATAACCAAGTTACACACACCTTTTTTTATTATTTACTTAAACCCTTTTAATTACTTAATCATATAGACTCTCTTATCCAGAAGCACGTTTTTCCTCTATTATATCTATATCTAGAACCTTTTAGTTTCTCTTTTCCATCTACTAACCTCTTTCTGTTCACATTTCAATACAATGCTTTTCAATTTCTGAATTTAAGCAGATTATTTTATAGACATCTACATTTTATTAGGGCCTTTTTGAAAACCTAGAAAACTTATTGGCCTAATTTTAAAGACATCTTTATTTTTATCTGTTTACCCAATTTGAATTAAAACATATGAATCACGTGAATCAAAGACATTTGGATACATTTTTAAATTTTTCATGAGCGCTCCTCATCTATCAATTGTCATATCCCTGCATGATATATGGACATACACACATACAGACATACCAACATACAACACGTAACACAAATGTAACACATAACACAATAGTAAAGGCCTTGTAGCTTTTTTCAGGTGAAATCTCCATTGCAATGCTGAAAACTCCAGAGTCGATCAAAAATAGAACTGATCAGAAAACATTAACCCATCAGCAGAATCAAGATCATGAGCTCAAAAGAAAAAATTACAGAATCTAAGAAAAGCAAGAGTCCTAAAAATGATGACTGGCCAGTAATTAGTAAATACCATATTATATACTTTTTTGGTTAGGTCTAGTTTGAGTTCAGGTAAAAAGACACATTTACTCTTTTTATCTGTCTCCTGCTGAGTGCTGCAGGCTTCTTTTATTTGCATATCAAAGTAAGTCCTTGCTGAGGTCTGGAAAACTGGAAAGACTGGAATTCTGAGAAGAAACCTCACGCCTAAGGCATTTATCTATAAGTCATAATTTCCAGGTTTGGATGTTGAAAATTTTGATGCAAGTTTAAGATGTAATTCTCAAAATTTTATTTCTTTAGATTTTTCTACACTAGAAAAACTTGCTCACACAAAACTGAAAATAGGATCATTTTTTGATAATATTAATGCCACCATCAGAAGAAGTTTCTATAGGATCATTAAGCCCCTTTCTTTGTTATGAAGTTTCTAATAGTATTAAGTTAAATTAAATTGGCTGAAAAATTTTTAAAAAGAACCACATGCTACCATGTGTATCCGAAATTAAGCTTTAAAAATTTCCAAGACTGTTGCTAATTAATGTCATTTCAATAAGCCAGACCAACGTTTTAATTTAGTACCATTTTTTAAAATCTTACACACTGATGGGAATAGATACCATATCATAATTTATTATCTCTTCCCAAGTTAATGCACTGATATATCTAGTGAAATTTTTTCAGGCTGTCTAGTTCAAAATTAAAACTCTTTATTTTTTTTTTACCCTAAGTATTTAAGTTTCCTAGCATGAACTACCTGAAATCAAACTAAACAATTGTTTAAACCCAACTTTTAACTGTAAGATAGTGCAATGCTTTAGAAACCCATTTAGATACCAGATGGTTAAAATAAAAAAAATCATTTCTAGATACACATTCACCCTAGATCATCCCCAAGAGGGTATGGGTTAGTGTCAGATGGCCCGGCTGGCAGGACACATCAACTTGGGTGTCGATCCTAGTTGGGGAGGAATGAAGGGACAAGAGACACGAGAGATGACAGCAAGACAGGAGTTCTGATCATGCTGCAAACTTTTATTATTCTCAGAGGGTATTTATATGCTGCGGATGGGAAAGCTCTCTTATCAGCAGTTGTTGGATGTCTTCACAGGGTGAGATAACCTCAGGATGTTTCAGGTAGACAGATGGTAGCCGGATGTCAAAAGGAGATAGATGGCTGTGGGATGTCTCCCAGGCAGGTTGTGTCCCAGGGGACTGTTTCTTGTGTCAGTCTATTTTTTGAAGGAGAACTTCCTTCTAGCCCCTGACATCTCCCCTTTTGTTATATAAAATATTCGACCATACCTTACAGGCCATGGATTTAGGGGGTGATAGTGGCTCTGTTTCTCTAGGATGCCTTAGAATATCTTCTGATTTGAGCGAGCATCTTTCCTAGGAGATTTCGTGTTGGATTTGGCATGTTTTTGGAGGAGACGTCTTTGAGGGGATAGCATGCCAACCGCCATGCACCAGAGCGTGTCATTCAGAGGTCTTGTGTTTGGGGATCCGTGGATCCATCCTCCTGCAGTCCTTCCTGGACCCTCCGTTATTATGGCCTAACGTGCTCATTCCAAGGGTGTGTCCTCCCCCAAGCGGAGGGGCCCATGGAGAACGAACCCTTATTGCAAGGGTAGAAGATGGTTGCTCAGAGCTGTTACTTATAGTTTTCTGTAAGAAAGAGAGATCTGTGGGGATGTAAAATTAATAAGCCTGTGAGAAGGGTTGAACATTCTTTTAAATGTTGGCAGTGCTGTCTTCCATCTCCAGACCATGATAGTGGACCTGTATGGGCTTAGAAACCAAAATATTAATCTGTTCTTTAATAAATTGTACCAGCCTCTTTATAATGCAGCGGCCTATGGACACCATTAAAAGTAAACCCAACAAAGGGACTAATAGGGGAAGAAGGTAGGGTAGAAATCCATTATGCCCAATCCAGAGGGGATTTTCAAATAGTTCCCTTTGTCTCTTTTCTGGATCTTCTTGAAGCTGCTTAATTTTAATGCGTACTATGCCTGATTTATTTGCATAAAAGCAGCATCGTTCCCCTAAGGCTAAGCAAATACCTCCCTGGTTAGCTGGCAGCAAATCTAAGCCTCGTCTGTTTTGAAGGAACACTTCTGCCAGGGAATTTATTTGGTCCTGCAAATCTTTAATGGTTCCTGATAAAGTTTGTACATAATTTATAAGTTGTTGAGACAGGCGATGGTAAGAGTGAATAGCCGTGCCTAAGCCACTGTACCTGTGCCCACAGCAGCTGTTATTCCAAGGCTGGCAATGAGTGGTAAAGCCTGTATTGCCCACCTATGTCTTTTGACTAAAGTGTCTAGGCTAGAAATTGGTAGAGGTTCATCTCCTGGGACAATAGTTATATCAGGGAGTAATAAAGCAAGAACACAACCAATGGTCCAATTCGCTGGAAGCGTGGGAAGGCCGAGTTTCCTCCACACATAAAAACTGTGCCATTGGAGGGACAAAGAGATGGGGTGGGTGAGGAATAATTTAATACTGTTGAGCAATTTCCAAAGGAAGTAAGTCGAACATCAATATCATAGGTATTATTCTGCATCGCGCCTAAAAGAAATAATGTAAAAGTGCCTATAGGCTGTACTTTAAAGGGAAATCCGGGTTGGCATGTATTATCATTGTCCATGATAGAATTAATAGGAACTGCCATAGGCATGATTGCCCCTGTTGTCATGCAGAGCCAGCAATCACCAGCAAGGGTGGGGTTCGAATTATTAAGCTAGGAGAATGTAGTTTGCAAAATATCTAATGTATTGGTATCTAAACCTGGGAACTGGGATTTAGGCTACATTAAGGGATGATATGTGAGCTCAGGGATTTGGGGTTTCAAAAGTTTGATTATCTGAGGATGCTTGACAGAATAAGTGGGTCCTCCACCATCAGAGACCCCTGTAGGGGCCTTAATGGTCCAGTAGGAAGATTTTCTGACAGTGCCTTGGCACCCAGCTGACTGTAGCTTGGTGTATTTGCCTTCTCCTCCCCGGTCAAAGAGAATGGGGGTATAATGAATAGTGGTCCCCCTGCTGCATGAGTTTTAGTTAGGGAGGCTTCAAAAAATTGTTCTCCCTGTTTATTAACACAAAGTGAAGCCGACGCATTACAAGAGACATGCATCGCCTGGGTATGCGTACAAGTTGCAGAACAATTTTGGAGAGCTTTACTTGTACTAGGGGGAATAATCTTTGGCTTGTTAACACATACCCATTTAGGCTGATGAACTCCTCCGAGATTATGGTCAACCTTGGCACGGAGGTAAGTCACCTTAGTCATGCAGTCAGCAGTCTGGGTCCAACTAGTGGGAGCCTCAGTCCAAAATCCTCCTTTGCATTCACGGGGGGGGGCAAAAAGGTACCCCATGATGTTGGAAATTAGAGGTCCAAGGCCTCTGTGTTCAAACCTGTTCAGCAGAAGTGCCTTAAGCAGGATCCTCGCACAGATTGTTGGCTGTATCTGAAATGGAGGAAAATTTGTCCTCAGGGGGAGGGCCTCCGTCCCTGGGTTGAGGTAAGTAATTTACCTGTTTAACCAGGCATTCTGGTAACCATCTTGGGGATGCTTGCTCTTGGTCCAAAACACAAGCTGAGCCTCATCCCCTGATGAGGATAGGATGTGGGCGTTTTCATTTATTTGTAATGGGATTGCACCACATAACAGGTGTGCGAACAGAATTGGATGAAGGATGCCAGTGTCTGTCTGTGGCCAAATGGCCTTCACTGTCTAGGGTAAGAAAAATAAGGGCAAATAATGCATGGTTAAGGCGATCCCTGGGAGTGGTAAATACAAGGGCGGAAGCCTTAAGACGGGATAGCCAAGTCTTTAAGGTAAGCTGGGCAAGTTCCACATGCCTTGGCCCTGAGTGTTGTATGGAATTTCAGTAGTATGACAAAATTGCAATGTAGCACAAAACTGTTTAAACTTGGCACTGGTATATGCAGGACATTTATCTGTTTTAATATGTATTGGTTTACACATTACGAAAAAGGCTGAAACAAGATGAGAAAGGACATCTTTGGTAGCCTCTCAAGAATGTGGTGATGCAAAAATAAAGCCGCTGAAGGTATCTATAGAAACGTATATATATTTGGTTTTTCAAAATTCAGGAAAATGAATAACATCCATTTGCTAAATCTGATTGGGCAGTAATCCTCGGGGGTTAACTCCAAAGTGTTGAATGGGGAGGGAGACAGTGCAAGCAGGGCATGCTTTTACTATTTCTCATGCATGTTGCCTGGTAATTTTCCAAAGTAATCGATGGCTCTGGGAATTTAGATGGTGAAGATTGTGTAACTCCATGGCCTTTTGAATGGAGCCAACAAAAATTGGAAAGATGGAACGTGTTGCTGCATCAGCTTGGGCATTACCTAGTGTTAGAGGGCTCAGAAGGTCAGAGTGTGTCATGATGTGTCCTAAGGAAAATGGATGTTTTCTGGCCTGAATTAGCTGCTGAAGCTGGTGAAACAGAAAGGGGGAATTGGAAGAAGCCGAGATTATGGTCAACCTTGGCACGGAGGTAAGTCACCTTAGTCATGCAGTCAGCAGTCTGGGTCCAACTAGTGGGAGCCTCAGTCCAAAATCCTCCTTTGCATTCACGGGGGGGGGCAAAAAGGTACCCCATGATGTTGGAAATTAGAGGTCCAAGGCCTCTGTGTTCAAACCTGTTCAGCAGAAGTGCCTTAAGCAGGATCCTCGCACAGATTGTTGGCTGTATCTGAAATGGAGGAAAATTTGTCCTCAGGGGGAGGGCCTCCGTCCCTGGGTTGAGGTAAGTAATTTACCTGTTTAACCAGGCATTCTGGTAACCATCTTGGGGATGCTTGCTCTTGGTCCAAAACACAAGCTGAGCCTCATCCCCTGATGAGGATAGGATGTGGGCGTTTTCATTTATTTGTAATGGGATTGCACCACATAACAGGTGTGCGAACAGAATTGGATGAAGGATGCCAGTGTCTGTCTGTGGCCAAATGGCCTTCACTGTCTAGGGTAAGAAAAATAAGGGCAAATAATGCATGGTTAAGGCGATCCCTGGGAGTGGTAAATACAAGGGCGGAAGCCTTAAGACGGGATAGCCAAGTCTTTAAGGTAAGCTGGGCAAGTTCCACATGCCTTGGCCCTGAGTGTTGTATGGAATTTCAGTAGTATGACAAAATTGCAATGTAGCACAAAACTGTTTAAACTTGGCACTGGTATATGCAGGACATTTATCTGTTTTAATATGTATTGGTTTACACATTACGAAAAAGGCTGAAACAAGATGAGAAAGGACATCTTTGGTAGCCTCTCAAGAATGTGGTGATGCAAAAATAAAGCCGCTGAAGGTATCTATAGAAACGTATATATATTTGGTTTTTCAAAATTCAGGAAAATGAATAACATCCATTTGCTAAATCTGATTGGGCAGTAATCCTCGGGGGTTAACTCCAAAGTGTTGAATGGGGAGGGAGACAGTGCAAGCAGGGCATGCTTTTACTATTTCTCATGCATGTTGCCTGGTAATTTTCCAAAGTAATCGATGGCTCTGGGAATTTAGATGGTGAAGATTGTGTAACTCCATGGCCTTTTGAATGGAGCCAACAAAAATTGGAAAGATGGAACGTGTTGCTGCATCAGCTTGGGCATTACCTAGTGTTAGAGGGCTCAGAAGGTCAGAGTGTGTCATGATGTGTCCTAAGGAAAATGGATGTTTTCTGGCCTGAATTAGCTGCTGAAGCTGGTGAAACAGAAAGGGGGAATTGGAAGAAGCCTTAATGGTGGGTGAAATCTCCAGAAGGGGCACAGAATGAGCAATGTAGGCACTGTCTGTATAAATATTAACAAGATTATCAAAAAACTTTATAAAAACTTGTGTTATGGCGAACAATTCCACAAACTGAGCTGACTGATAGACAGTATCAAAGGTGGTAGGCTTGTTATTGACAACAAAGACTGCACGGCCATTACTGGAACCGACTGAAAAAAAGGTAAGGGCTTGAGGAATGGGAGCCTTTCGAGTAATTTTGGGAAAAATAAATGGATGTAACTGAACAAAATTTAAAAGGGGGTCATTGGGGATGTGGTTATGAATTGTTCCCAAAAAGCCTGATAGGGCAATATCCCATTCATTCATGTCTGTAGTAAAAATTGTAGTAAGGGTTTGGTCCTTAGTATATGGAATTAAAATATTATCAGGGTCTTTGCCAAAATGTTGTCGAGAAAGCAAACTACCTTTAAAAATAAGAGAAGCTACCTGAGCAAGATAAACAGTAATAACCTTGGAGGATGTGGTGAGTACAAGGACCAAAAGCAAGGGGCAGCCTTTATTTATAAAATGTGGATCTCGCTGCCAAAATATTCCTGTGGGTGTATGAGGAGTGTGGAAAATAACCAGAACCAGAGGAAGGTTATAAGAAATTTGTGTAACAAACTTTTGGGCAATGGCTTCTGTGGCTTGGTTTAATGCATGTCATGCCTTGGGAGTAAGCTTTTGAGGGGAGGAGGGGTGGGAATCACCTATCAAAATATCATTAAGGGGCAAAAGTACACAAGTGGGTAAATTTAAATATGTTCCTAGCAATTGAATATCCCCCAGTAATATTTGAAAATCATTAAGTGTGTGAATATGGTCCACACATAGTTGTATTTTAGGAATTTGGATCTGATTATCTTGAAGTTTAAGGCCCAAATAGGTATAAGGGTCCTGTGTTTGAAACTTATCTGGAGCTATCTGTAGTCCCAAGGTAGTGAGGTTTTGTAAAAGTCCAAGTAACAATTATTAAGGTCATGGGTATTAGGTGCAGCAATTAACAAATCATCCATATAATGTAAAATATAATTTTGTGGTCATCGCTCTCTCACAGGGTCTACTGCTTGAGCAACGTATTTTTGTCAAAGACTAGGGCTGTTGGCCATACCTTGGGGAAGAACCTTCCATTGAAATCTCTGCATAGGGCCCAGAAAATTAATGCGAGGGAGACTAAAGGCAAAATAGGGTCTATCCTCAGGATGTAAAGGAATGGTAAAAAAGCAATCTTTTAAGTCAATAACCATTTTACAATAGGTTTTTGGAATCGCCACTGGTGTGGGAATGCCTGGCTGTAGTGCTCCCATCGGACACATAACTTTATTAATGGCACACAAATATTGTAAAAGGCGCCACTTGCCTGATTTTTTCTTGATAATAAAAATAGGAGTAATCCACGGTGAGGTTGAGGGCTTTACATGGCCGGCTGCCAGCTGTTCCAGCACTAACGTGGAGGCAGCCTCCAATTTTTCTTGGGTAAGGGGCCACTGATCCAATAACACAGGAGTCTGAGTCTCCCAAATAATTTTATCTGCATGGGGTACAGGAGGGTCAGGGACCGACACTAAAAATCTGAATACACAAGTCCAAATGTATTTGTTTTTTTTATGGGTTGTATAGGCTCCACCAGTCCTTTTTTCAGTATCCCCAGGCCTGTACCTGGAACAAAATTCATAGGAAGCATTTGATGAGTCACCATGGAATTGGGACTGGCGAGAATAACTTCCAATGACTCAAAATATCTCCACCCTATACGTTAAAAGGGAGGTCAGAATCAACGAAAGGAGTGACAGTTGACTTATTACCATCTTTATCAGTGCAGCTAATAGACCTTGAGCTCACCAGAGGACTTTTTTATTTTCCTATCCCTTTAAGGTCAGTCAAGGATGGAGTGAGGGGCCAACTTGATGGCTAGTATTTTTGAGAAATAATTGTGGCATCAGCTCCAATATCTAGAACTCCTTGGAATTCCTTTCCTTCAGTAAGTAAGGTAAGGGTGGGTCTATTGTGAGAAATGGGTTGAACCCAATACACATCAGAGAAGCCTAAGAAGGCAGCCCCGCGAGGTAGGTTTGGGTGGTGGAAATGCCTCCTGAATCCAAGGGAAGGAGAATTAATTGTGCAAGTCTTGTTCCTGCTGGGATGGCGGCAACTCCATTAATAGCAGTGGCCAGTATTTTTATTTCTTCAGTGAAATCATTATCATTAATGCCAGCGAAGACCTGAACACCTTGTATGGTAGTGGAGGCTCTTCCAAGAATAAGGGCACATGTATGAGATGGAGGGGGACCCATAATTCCAGTGGGTATTATCTGGGGCCCTTGCATTGAGTCTAATATTGTAACTGTGGTGGCACAGAGGTCCAATTTTGTGCTGCCTGGGGTGGCTAGTTGGAGGGAGGCAATTGTGGAGAAGGATTTTGTGGTAGGTTGGGAGTTTGGGAGCGAACAAACCTTATTGCTCCTGTGTTTGTCCTGGGGGATGTTGTGGCCAGGGGCTGGCCCCGCAGGGAGTTTCCCGAGAAGCAGGAAGAAATAGGCTGTCTGAGGGCATTTGTCTTAGATCTACACTCACTGCCCCAGTGATGACCTTTACCACTTCAATGGAAAAGAGTAGCTGGGGGCGGTTAAGCCCCAGTTTGAGGAGACGCTATTCCTAGGCTTTGTTTGCCTGTCGGACACCCACATGCAAAATGGCCAGGTTGTTTACAAGTAAAGCAAGTACGTGAGCCAGGATTGTGAAACGCCTTGGTAAAGGCGGCCCCTAAAGCGAGACCCATGGCATGGGCTGCACCCACGCCTGCACAGAGTCTAATAAATTCAGAAAGTTTCCCTTTATCCTTATGTGGTTGAAGAACATTCTGACATGCTGGGTTGGCATTTTCAAAGGCAAGATGTTTTACATAGGTGCTTTCACCTTCGCTTGGTTCATGCAAGCATTCCGCAGCTAGGTTAAGCCGGGGAACAAACTACCTATAAGGCTCATGGGGCACTTGTCAAATTTTTGCCAGGGAATTGGTAGCCGAGGCCTTTTGAGGGAGGTGTCACCAAGCAGGAAAACCAGCCATCTGAGTCTGCGCCAAGAGTCCAGGAGGGAAACGTGCCTGTTATTTTTAGTGTCAAAAGGCGCATTGCCCACTAGCTAAACTTCAGTCCCAGATTCAGAGGAGGCCTTAGTTAAAATTATTTGAGCAGTTTCCCGACATTGTCTTCGAAATCTGCATTCCATAACAGGAAGTCTCCGGCACTGAAGGTAGCTTGGTCTAAAAATTTCCAATCATTGGGAGTAAGCCATTGTGCGCTGTGGATTTCTAATAAAGCCAACGTGTAGGGCACAGTGGGGCCATAGTGAGCACAAGCCTTATTAAGTTTTTCAAGAAAACATAGGCTTAATTTTTTGTAGACTCTGGGTTCCTTCCTGCCCAGGGGTGAACTCCTCATCCTCTGAGTCCTGATCTCCTTGATCCATTTCCCCCGCTTCCTCCTCTTGTTCCTCATCGAAGTCTTTGACCTCAGCCTGGGCAGGCTTATCTATCTGACTGGTGGTGACTGGGAAGGTGAGAACAGGCCGATGGAGTGGCTTCGACTTTGTATTAGACCGCTGTGGGCCAGCTTGCATTGACTCCATAGCTAAGGCTAATGAAGAGAGCTCAGAGTCAAGGGAATTTAATTATTTTAAAAGTTGCATCTCTTCCCGTCTATGTTGGAAGGATGCTGGCAAGGGAGCGAGGTTAGGTAGAGGAAGTAGGGAAAAAATATCTGGGGGGGCACTTGGCCCCTGAAGGGCCAGAGCACAAAAGGCAGGAGGGATATATGAGGGAGGTGGATGTGTAAATCCTGTAGGCTGTGGCAGGGTCCTGAGAGGTTGCGGGTCTTCTGAATGGTAGAGAGCTGCTTCCTTCTCCAAGATAGCGTCCTTCCCAGGGGTCAATGTGTCTCTGGGATTTAAAACTGGATAAAGGTGGTTTTTAATCATTGGAGCCTGATTAATTAGGGTCGTATTTTGAGGGGGACCAGGAAGGTTCTCAGGGTCCTGGGAAGACTGAGAAGGGTCTATGTCTATACTAATGATGGGCATGCAGAGGAGGGACGAGAGGTCTTTTGCATAATCTCTTCCCCAATCCTGACAAGTTGTAAGGTACCATTGTCAAAGCGAAAACTTTTAAGAATTTCATTAATTAAGTTCCAGTAAGAAAAGGTGCGAACTGGCATTTTTTCTGGGCCAAAGGATTCATCATAATCTTTTAAACAGTCTCCTACTCTAAGCCATTTTTGCCATCAATGGTCCCTTCAAGAGGAAACCATGGACACAATGCTCCTATGTGTGAAAAGAAAAATTTTAACTCCTTTTTCTTAACATGTGCCCCCCATGTCTTGAAGAACTCCTTGAGGCCTGAAATAAACAAATCATGTGACAATACTGCTTGTCACATGGTGGGTCACTCACCGTGCATCATTCCCACCCTCCTCCTGGATATGTCTTCGGGTGGTGTCTGCTGAGACGATCGCGGGCTCCTCTTGACCAAGTCTTCCAGGAGGAAGGGGTTCCCCCTCAGTCAATGGCTTGAGCCCCAGTCGGTGGGCGCCAGATGTCCCGGCCGGCAGGACACATCAACATGGGCAGCGAACCTAGATGGGGAGGAATGAAGGGACAAGAGACACGAAAGATGAGAGCAACACAGGAGTTCTGATCAAGCTGCAAAATTTTATTGTTCACACATGGGTATTAAAATGCTGGATTTGGGAAAACTCTCTTATCGGCAGTTCCTGGATGTCTTCACAAGGTGAGATAACTTCAGGATGTTTCTGGAAGAAAGATGGCCACAGGATGTCTCAGGGACACATATGGCTACAGGATGTCTTCCAGACAGGATGTCTCCTGGTGGCTGTTTCTTGTAAGTGTCAGGCTGTTCTTTGAAAAAGAATTCCTTCTACCCTTGACAGTCAGGGATTCAGTATTTCGAATGGAAAATTGGAAAATGAATCCAATGTGTAGGCAAATATGTGCTACCCAAAAATCTTCCAACTCTCATTCAGAACAATGCCTTGACATTTCCTTCACCCCAAGTAAGACACAATTAGAGGAGAAGAGTTAGAAAATCTGTGAATACATATCGGTAATGGAAAATGCTCAGGAGTTCACAACCTTCGAGGTTGTAGAGAAGTTTCAAAAAGTAAGGGATAGGGTAAAAACTCCAAAAACATGGAGCTCTGCTGGCCTAAAGACTTTTGGAAAAACTGCCTCTGAGGTTGGGCACCTGAAATATATGTTGATGACAGGAGCTTTAGCTTCCTTTGTAGTGAGACCATCAAAGCTGGGTCTGCATCTATATGACCTGGAGGACATGGTTTCTTTTTTTCCTATGAACATGAGGCAGCAGGGCTGAATTCTCTCTTTATAGGTAAACTGTTGCCACTGGGGGCTAAGTGTCTTCCAGTGTGGACTGTGAAGCCATTTGGTCATCCTCCAATTTTCGTGGTGTTTCTTGCAGCTGCACTGGGAGTTTGGTATTTGCTTCACAAAATACGAGAAGTTCAACTGGGACACAGTGATGGAGGGAGTTCTGTCACGTGTGGTGGGTAAGGGTCTGCAGGAGAATGCACCAACCTGGCTTATATCCCACATAGCTTGCCCCCTTGACCATAGCAATCTGATTCTAAACATTGCCCTGAAACCTCTCCATATAACAAGATACCTTTACATACAAGGGTATGGGGGCTGCACCATATCAGTCACAAGGCATTTGGAAGCCAATGGCATATCCACATCACCCCACCACAGATGTTTTAACACACACCTGCACACCACTGCTCTAGGCCGACTCCTCATCAGCCTCCAAGTTACTGGCATCTCTGTTCTATACCATTTTCATGAAACCCAGTCAATCAAGGCACTGTCTGGTACACTCATGATCAGCAATAGGACACCCAAAGGTTCTCCAGTGCCACCAGGTGATGGGAATTTCCAAACTTTAATGATATTTATCTAGGCATTTTTCATGGATGAAGTTGAAGGCACTGTGGGTTTCAATTCATTCAGGAACCATAAAATGGAGAAGAAGCTCATTTCAATGAAAGCTCTGGACAATTCTAACAGGCAAGGCTTCCCAAAGACAGGTTAAAAGGTCACATTAAGCCAGGCATTTGAGGTCTACAATGTGAGGTCCATGTGTGTTTTGACTTGCAACGATGGCTGCCAAGTCTTTAAGAATAAAATCATGTGATGTCCTTCCTGAAATTTCCAGTGCTCTTCCGAAAGCCTCCCTGGGCCTAGATCTCAGTTTCCAAGTGTGACTCTCATGCGTGGCCTCCTAAAATCCCAACACAATACATGCCAATACTTCTTTGAGGTCAGTTCCAGAACTCAGTCTCTAAGGGGAATCACATAAGTGTTCAAGCCCAGGTGGACATAGTCATCTTTTCCAACGGCCACAAAAATGACCACAATTAAAACCAAAACACTCCCACATGACACACCTGATGCAAAGACCTTCCTGACTTTCAGGGCAACAGAAGAATAGGTAAGCAAAATGTCCAAAGCAGGGTTTTTCCACTGAGGCATTCCTGGTCACACTGATATCTGAGCTTTCTGAGATGCTCGCCATTCCCTTCAGCTATCCAGTACATGGCCATGTCACAGAGATTTGAGGAGGTACATATCATGGACACAAAACCATGAGCCTATTCTGGAGAGTGCACACAATTCAGGAAGAAAACAGGAACTTAAGAAGTTAGCAGGTGTTCCCCATTGATAAGCCAAGCCGCAGTCCATTCATGAATTGGGCAGGATGAAAGCTGAGAAGCTTTCTACTAGACAGGACTCACCCATTGATGCATTTTCTTTTCTAATGTCTACAACCAGGGACACAGTGGTATAAACAGACATAGAAACACTCGCCTTGTCAAATGACTTACTAGAAACAGTTCCCTCCAAACCAAACAAACCGCCATTCCTACCTATTCTCAGAATATGAGACAAAACCACAAACCCACACCCACTCCCACAAAGACACATCCTTCCCCCAAGTAGGTCTGTGACTATCCGGAGTGTCCTCTGACTGGTGGGCCATACTATGTTCCAATGAAATGGCCTGTCCTGTCTCAGATCTGGTCTCCTTGGCCAACTCTGTGAAGTTGTCAGGAGCCAGCAGTGAGCCCCTACTTTCTCAGGAAAAGCCCCTCTTCAGAGCTTTCCTGGTTTTGGCTGTCCTCACATCAGTAGGTACCAAGAATGACTGACTCTGTCCTTGGTAAATCCATACAAGTGAGACCACTGGGATTGGGACTGCCTCTTGGTGCCTGGCTTCTTGGATACCAAGTTCAGAGAGTTCCATCAACAAAGAAGTGAGGTGAGGTCACTTCCTTAAGGAACTGAATCAGATCACTGCCTTGGTAACCACTTTGTCCTAACAGTTGCTTCCAAGACGACCATGAGATGGAGGCTGCCCCTACTTTCTGTGACACTTTCACAAGGTAGAATGGTATATCAACCATAGGCACCTAGGAACAGCTCTCCACACCAACCTGGTTTGGTCCATCTTCTCTACAATAAGAAGAGAGAGGCTGATTCATAAACAACCCTTCATCCTGACCAGGTTGTTTGCCATGGATGCTGACTTTTGCTCTCTCAGGTCCTTCATAGTTGTTTACATCTTCTCCAGGGATCATTTCTGCATGGACCTTGAGGTTCTCAGGAGGTGGAAGATCCCCTATATTCCTGTATTGTAAGACCAACTCTGTCCCTGCTCTTCTGTAAAGTTAGATTGAGGGAACAGTGTATGGTTAGGGTTAATAATATGTTCAATTTGAATTAGGAATCATTCTGCTGCATGAATAATGGTACTGGGAACCTGCGACATTTATAAGTATATATAGGTAAAATATATGTATGAAAACAGAAATCTAAATAAGATTTGAAGCGCAGAATGGGGATGGGCCCTAGGTTGTGATACTTAGCGTTGAATTATGTTCTCCACAGATGTCTGAGATAGATCGATATACAATGGCATTAGACACTGTACATTGTATTATTGAATGTATAAGAGAACATCCAGTCAAAAAGGGATAATGGGTAGGATTAGGAAGATAGTCAGTAGGTTTAAGAAGAAGAGTGAGTATAGGATTTGGAAAAAAAGTTCCTTAGCAATAGGGTTTGGATTAGAGTGTGAATGTAAATGTCAGCACAATTGAAGAGTCAGTCACAATGATGAACTGTGGAAAGTATGTAGGAAAGCTGATATAAATAGAGACATTATGAAACCAGGAAAAGTATAAAGTGAGAGATAGGATTAGATATTTTCAACAGGGTTGAGTTTGAATATATAAACTTAGCAAGAAACAAATATGTTGTCACAAATAGGATTGACTTTTGAGAGCATTAGCCAAACTTGACATGGATGGTTTTAGTAATCCATGTTCACTTTACATTTAGGCTTTGGTGCAAACATAAGTGTGACCTTTTCTTTTTGTGTCCAGAATATTACTGTGATAAAATGTATATGTAGATCAGATGACATGAGTATTTCTTCCACCATTACTGGGAGCAAAATTTTGAAGACTTATAAATTAGTATTGGGTTTACAAAGAGGTGTACCCTGTGTCTATGAATATAGAGACAATGCATGAATAGACAATAGTGTGAATAAATAATATAACTGGTTCCACTTTAAGTAATGGATTTATTTGATATCTGAAAATATATAAGAAATCTTATATTGATATACAATCATTCATTCCAACCAGTTATACATCTAATAGTAATATTAGGGTTATAGTTTATCATGAAGGGTGTGTGAGTTTTGCTTCAAATATGATTATGGAAAACGAAAATAATATGTTTGGAATGAAGTCTCATAGACAAACCAGTCAAGAAACATGGAGGATTACATGTGTTCTAAAGCAGAAAATGATTGAAAGTGAAACAAATGCCTATAATTTTGCTAACGTATGGATGAAATATATATCCTATAATGTGCATAAACTGAAGAAATTGTAACATACCAGTGGTGAATAAGAATGAACATCAAAATACACATCATGTCCCATAGGAACCTACTTGCATTGATGAGAAACTGGATCAATTATTGTAGAAATATTAGGATTTGTATCCACCATTCACTGAAGTTAGTTTTCATTTCTAGGAAAAAAATATGTATTTCAGGTGGATGAATATTTCCGTGAATAATCTTGTGAAATGTTAACTCTAAATCCACATACATGAATATGAATGAATTTAGGGAGTTTATAATAAGACACATATATTTTATATTTTAAAAATTTTAGAGTGTATATATATATATATACACACACACACACACACACACACACACACACACACACACACAGACATTAAAAATTAGCAATACATATGCCAATCGAAATTCACCATGAAATCTATATCATCCACAGATCCAAAAATATTCATTTTACTGAACATGGATTTATGTATAATGTTGTTCAACTAGGAAGCTCACCCATAGTTTGAAATTTCAGTTTCAACAGCGTTTAGGCGGAGTGATCTATTCTCACAATTTCTATCTGCCAAGTCAGCCACCTCACAAGAATGTACCTGTGGTACCAGGTAGAATTCTATATGTGCATATAAAAATACATGTGCTGAATAGGCTACAGAGAAAGGGTGACAGGAATTCACATATTTGTTAACTTTAAGTACACATGGAACTATTTCAATTAAAAATTAACTAGATTTATAACACCTACACTTTATCATGCAAAAGCCAAGTCTAACTATACACCATGCCTCCTCTGAAATGTTTGTATTTCTATTCTGTTTGGGTTATTTTACTCCATCATATTAGGATTAGTAGTAAGAGTCTATTAGGGTATGGGTTAGTGTCAGTTATTAAGTATTTCAAATGGAAAATAGGAAAATGAATCCAATGTGTATGCAAATATGTGCTACAAAAAATTTCCACTTTCATCCAGAACAATGCCTTGACAATATCTTCGCCCCTAGTAAGACACAATTAGAGAAGAAGAGTTAGAAAATCTGTGAATACATACCTGGAATGGAAAATGTTCAGGAGGTGGTAGAGGAGTTTCCAAATGTAAGGGACAGTGTAAACACTCCACAAACATGGAGCTATGCTGGCATTAAGACTTCTTGAGAAACTGCCTCTGAGGTTGGGCACTTGAAGTATATGTTGTTGTCAGGAGCTTTAGCTCCCTGTGTACGGAGACCATCAAAGCTGGGTCTGCATCTATGTGACCTGGAGGATATGGTTTCTTATTTTCTAATGAACATGAGGAAGCAGTGATGAATTCTCTCTTTGTAGATAAACTGTGGCCACTGGGGGCTAAGTGTCTCCCTGTGTGGACTTTGAAGCCATTTGGTCATCCTCCAATTTTCGTGGTGTTTCCTGCAGCTGCACTGGGTGTTTTGTATTTGCTTCACAACATACAAGGATTTCAAATGGGTCACAGTGCTGGTGGGAGTCCTGTAAGGTGTGGTGGGTCAGGGTCTTCAGGAGAATGCACCAACCAGGCTTCTATCCCACATTGCTTGCTCCCTTGACCATAGCAACCTGATTTTGAACATTGCCCTGAAACCTGTCCATATAACCAGATGCCTTTTCATATAATTTTCTGCTGGCTGCACCAAATCAGTCACAAGCCATTTGGAAGCCAATGATACACCCACATGGCCACACCACAAATATATTATCAGACAACTGCACACCACTGCTCTAGGCTCACTACTCAGCAGGCTCCAACTTACTGGCATCTCTGTTCTACACCATTGTCAAGAAATCCAGTCAATCAAGGCACTGTCTTGTACACTCATGAGCAGCAATAGGACATCCAATGGTTCTCCAGTGCCACCTGGTCATTGGGAATTTCAAAAATTCCATGGTATTTATCTATCCATTGTTCAAGAATGAAGTTGGAGGCACTTTGGGGTTTCCATTCATCCAAGAACCATGAAATGGTGAGGAAGCTCATTTCAATGAAAGCTCTGGAGATCTCTCACAGGCAAGGCTTCCCAAAGAGTGGTCAAAATGTCACATGCAGACAGGCCCATTGAGGTCTAAAATGTGAGGACCATGTGTGTTTTGACTCTTAACTATAGCTGCCAAGTCTTTCAGAATAAAATCATGTGATATCCTGCCTGAGATTCTCAGTGCTCTGTGGAAAGCCACCCAGGGCCCAATCTCAGGTTTCAAGGGTGACTCTCATGCGTGTCCTCCTACAATCCCAACACAATTAATGGCAATACTTCTCTGAGGTCAGTTCCAGAACTCAGTCTCGAAGGAGAATCACACCAGAGTTCAAGCCCATGTGGACCCAGTCATCTCTTCCAACCGCCACACAAATGACCACAATTGAAACCAAAACTTTCCCACATGACCCTCATCTTCTTCCATATAGACACTCATCATAAACTCTTGCTGGAGGTTTCCATTAGGAGAGCAGCCCAAGACAATGTCCAAAATATGCACCCTTGCCCGTCATTTGCCTAAAGTGAGCGTGGCCTTTACACCCTTCCTGTAAACCAGGAGTGATCAAATAGGCCTGCCTTTAATACTGCTCTGCTTCTCCAATTTGAGGCCTACTGACTGTCAGGTATAGATTCTTTATGTGATTTGGCATCATGGGAGAACCCAAGCACTTGTGCAGGAGTTCAAAGAACTCATTTGACCCAGAGGATCCTATTCTCACTTGATGGAGGTCAGGAACCTAATAGAGGAAGGCAGGAAACTTCATGCACAATGACTGATATTTTTACCATTTTTGTTTTCAATACACACATGGGAACTTTCTTTATATCCATCAGGTGCTGAGAATCTAATCCATAGCCTGACCCAGAGCCAAGCGGCTGATTCAGACACATCCCTTTCGAAAGCAATTAAGCAAAGCACCACAGGTGATGCCCATTCATTTGCATTTAAAAACTGTTTACTTCAGGCTTCAAAAAGGAGTGGCCTGAGGTAAGGACCTTCCTGACATTCAGGGCAACAGAAAAATAGGTAAGCAGAAGGCCCAAAACAGTGTTTCTCCACTGAGACTTTCCTGGTCACACTGATATCTGAGTTTCCTGAGATGCTCGCCATTCCATTCAGCTATCCAGTACATGGCCATGTCACAGAGCTTGGAGGTGTTACATATCTTGGACACAAAACCATGAGCCTATTCTGGGTAGTGGCCAAAATTTAGGAAGAAAACAGGAACTTAGGACGATGGTAGGGGTGGCCCATCCATAAGGCAACCTGCAGTCCAGTCATAAATTGGGTAGGATGAATGCTGGAAAACTTTCTTCTAGACAGGACATATCCATTGATGCATTCTCTTTTCTCATGTCTACAACCACGGACACAGTGAGATACACAGATATAGAAACACTCACCTTTTCAAACGACTTTTTAGAAACAGTCCACTCCAAACCAAACAAACCGCCTTTCCTACCTATTCTCAGAACATGAGACAAAACCACAAACTCACACCCACACCCACAAAGGCACTTCCTTCCCCCAATATGTCTGTGATTACCGGGAGTGTCCTCTGTCTGTGGACCATATTGTTACCCCGAACTGGCCTGCCCTGTCTCAGATCTGGTCTCCGTGGCCAAATCTGTGAAGTTGTCAGGAACCAGCGATGACCAACTACCTGCTTTCTTAGGAAAGGACCCTCTTCAGAGCTGTCCTGGCATTTGGCCATTCTCACATCAGTAGGTACCAAAAAAAGACTCTCTGCCCTTGGTAAAACCAAACATGTGATCCCACTGGGACTGTGACTGGGACTGGCTCTGGATTCCTGGCTTCCTTGATCCCAAGTTCAGAGAGTTCCATCACCAAGTAAGTTAGGTGAAGTCACTTTCTTCATGAAATGAATGAGGTCACTGCCTTGGCAACCACTTTGTCCTAGCAGTTGCTGCCAAGGGTCCCATGAGATGGAGGCTGTTCCTACTTTCTGTGACACTGTCACAAGTTAGAATGGTATATCAACCATATGCACCGGGGAACTTCTCTCCATACAGGCATGCTTTGGTCCATCTTCTCTACATTAAGAAGAGAGAGGCTGATTCAGACACATCCTTTCATCCTGTCCAGGTTCTTTACCATGTCAGAAGACTTTTGCTCTCTTTGGTACTACATAGCTGCCTACAACTTCTCCAAGGATCATTTCTGCATTGACCTTTGAGGTTCTCAGCAGGTGGAAGATCCCCTACATTCCTATATTGTAAGACCAACTCTGTCCCTGCTCCTCTGTAAAGTTAGATTGAGGGAACAGCGTATGGTTAGGGTTAATAACAGGTTCGATTTCGGTTAGGAATCATTCTGCGGGATGAATAATGTTATTGGGAACCTGCGATATTTAAAAGAATATAAAGGTGAAATATAAGTTTGAAAACCCAAATCTATGTACGTTTTGAAGCCCAGAAGTGTATTGGGCCCTTGGGTAGGATACTTAGCTTTGAATTATGTTCTGCACAGATGTCTCTGATTAATCGCTATACAATGGCATAGGACCTTTACCTTGGATGATTGAATGTTGAAGAGAACATGCAGTCAAAAAGGGATAATCGGTAGGATTAGGAAGATAGTCAGAAGGTTTAGAAAGAAGAGTGAGTATAGGATTTGGACCAAAAGATTTTTAGCAATAGGGTTTCGGGTAGAGAGTGAATGTAAATGTCAGCACATGTGAAGAGTCATTCACAATGATGAACTGGGGAAAATATGTATGAAAGTAAATATCAATTGAGACAAAAGGAAATCAGGCAAAGTATAATGTGAGTTATAGGATTAGACATTTTCAACAGGGTTGAGGTTGAATATATAATCTTAGCAAGAAACAAATATGTAGTCACAAATTGGATTGACATTTGAGAGCATTAGGCAACCTGGACATGGATGTTATTACTAATCCATGCTCACTTTCCATTTAGGCTTTGGTACAATCATAAGTGTGACCTTTGCATTTTGTGTCCATAATATTACTGTGATAAAATATATATGTAGATCAGGTGACATGAGTATATCTTCCACCATTTCTGGGAGCAATATTTTGAAGACGTATAAATTAGTATTGGGGGTACAAAGAGGTGTACCCTGTTTCTATGAATATACAGATAATGCATGAATAGAACATACTCTGAATAAAACATATACTCATTCCACTATAAATAATGAATTGAATTGATATCTGAAAATATACAGGAAATCAAATATTGATATACAGACATTCATTACAACCAGTTATACATCAATGATAATATTAGTATTAGGATTTTCATGAAGAGTGTGTGAGTTTCGCTTCAAAATTGATTTTGGAAATCGAAAATAATGTGTTTGGAAAGAAGTCTCATGAAAAGACCAGTAAAGCAACATGGAGGAATACATGTGTTCAGAAGCAGGAAGTGATTGAAAGTGAAACAAATTCCTATATATTTTTGAAATTTTGGATGAAATATATATACTATGATGTGCATAAACTGAAGAAATAATAATGTCCCATTGTTGAATAAATATGAATGTCAAAATATATATCTTGTCCCATAGGAATCTGCTTGCGTTGATGTTAAACTGGGTCAGTTACTGTAGAAATATTAGGATTTGTATTCACCATTCACTGAAGTTAGTTGTCAGTAATAGGAAACAAATATGAATTTCAGGTGGATGAATATTTTAGAAAATAATCTTGTGAAAAGTTGATTATAAATCCACATAAATGAATATGAATGAATTTAGGGAGTGTATAATAAGTCACATATATTACATATTTTGAAAAATCTGGAGAGTATATATATATATATATATATATATATATATATATATATATATATATATATACAGAGAGAGAGAGAGACATTAAAAACTAGCAATATATATGCCAATCAAAATTCATCATGAAATATATATCATACACAGATCCAAATATATTCATTATACTGAACATGGATTTATGTATAATGTTGTTCAACTAGAAAGTTCACCCATAGTTTGAAATTTCAGTTCCAACAGCATTTACGAGGAGTGATCTCTTCTCACAATTTGTATCTGCCAAGTCAAACACCTCACAAGAATATACGTGTGGTACCAGGTAGAAATCTATATGTGCATATAAAAATACATGTGCTTAATAGGCTACAGAGAAAGGGAGAAAGGAATTCACATATTTGTTAACTTTAAAAACTCATGGAGAACTATTTCAAAAAAAAATTTGCAAGATTTATAACTCCTACCCTATATTATGCAAAAGGCAAGTCCTAGTATACACCTTGCCTCCACTGAACTGCTTGTCCTTCTTTTCTGTTTTTTGTTATTTTTCTCCATCATATTAGGATTAGTAGTCAGAGTCTAGTTGGGAATTGGTTAGGGTCAGAGATTCAGTGTTTTGAAGGGAAATTGAAAAATGTATCCAATGCCTATGCAAATATGTGCTACCCAAAATTTTCCCACTCTCATCTAGAACAATGCCTTGACATTATCTTTTACCAAAGTAAGACACAGTTAGAGGAGAAGAGTTAGAAAATCTGTGAATACATATCTGGAATGGAATATGCTCAGGAGTTCACAACCTTGGAGGTGGTAGCAGAGTTCAAAAAAGTAAGGCAAAAGGTAAACACTCCTCAAACATGGAGCTCTGCTGGCCGAAAGAATTCTTGAGAAACTGCTTCTGAGGTTGGTCACTTGAAATATATGTTGTTTTCAGGAGATTTAGTTCTTTTGTAGAGAGACCATCAAAGCTGGTTCTGCATATATGTGACCTGTAAGACATGGTTTCTTATTTTTCATTGAACATGTGGCAGCAGTGCTGAATTCTTTTTTTGTAGCTAAACTGTGGACACTGGGGCTAAGTTTCTCCCTGTGTTAACTGGGAAGACATTTGTTCATCCTCCACTTTTAGTGGTGTTTCTTGCTGCTGCATTGGGAGTTTGGTATTTGCTTCAAGAAATAAAGGAGTTCAATTGGGACACATTGCTGGAGGGAGTTTAGTCACGTGTGGTGGGTGAGGGTTTGCAGGAGAATGCAATAACCAGGCTTCTATCCCACATAGCTTGCCCCCTTGATCATAGCAACCTGATTCTGAACATTTCCCTGAAACCTCTCCATATAACAAGATGCCTTTACCTATTGGGTCTGTTGGCTGTAACCATATCAGTCACAAGCCATTTGGAAGCCAATGGCAGATCCACGTGGCCCCACCACAGATGTTTTGTCACACATCTGTCCACCACTGCTCTAGGCCCACTAATCATCAGGCGACAACTAACTGGCATCTCTGTTCTTCACCATTTTCATGAAACCCTGTCAATCAAGGCACTGTCTGGTATACTATGATCAGCATCAGGACATCCAAAGGTTTTCCAGTGCCACCTCGTCATGGAAATTTCAAAAATTTCATGGTATTTATCTAGCCATTATTCAAGGAAGAAGTTGTAGTCACTGTGGGTTTCAATTCATTCAGGAACCATTAAATGTTAAGGAAGCTCATTTCAATAAAAGCTCTGGAGAACAATCACAGGCAAGGCATCCCAAATAGTGGCCAAAAGGTCACATGAAGCCAGGACCATTGAGGTCTACAATGTGAGGTCCATGTGTGTTTTGACTCTCAACTATGGCTGCCAAGTTTTTCAGAATAAAATCATGTGATATCCTGGCTGAGATTCTCAGTGTTCTGTGGAAAGCCACCCTTGGCCTAGATCTCAGTTTCAAAGGGCGACTCTCATGCGTGGCCTCCTAACATCCCCACACAATCCATGGCAATACTTCTCTGAGGTCAGTTCTACAACTCAGTCTCTAAGGAGTATTACACCAGAGTACAAGCCGAGGTGGACCCAGTCATCCCTTCCAACTGCCACACAAATGACCAAAATTAAAACCAAAACATTCCCACATGGCCCTCATCTTCTTCCACATAGACCCTCATTATAACCTCTGGCTGGAGATTTCCATGAGGGGTACAGCGCAAGAGAGTGTCCAAAATAAGCTCCCTTGGCCCTCATTTGCCTAAAGTCAGGGTGGCCTGGACACCATATCTGTGAACCAGGAGTGATCAAATAGGCCTGCCATTACAACTGCTCTGCTTCTCCAATTTGAGGCCTACTGACTGTTGGGTTTAGATTCTTTATGTGAAGTGGAATCATGAGAAAACCCACGCACCTCTGCATGGCTTTGAAAAACTCATTTGACCCAAAAGATCCCTATAATCACTTGATGATTGTCTGCAACCTAATAGAGGAAGGAGAGAGACATCATCCACAATGACTGAATTTTGCCATTTTGGTTTTGGATGCACACATGGGATCTTTCTTTATATCCATCAGGTGCTGAGAATCTAAGCCACAGCCTCACACAGGGCCAAGAGGCTGATTCAGACACATCCCTTTCAAAGCAATTAAGCAAAGAGCCACAGGTGATGCCCAATCATTTCCATATGAAAACTGTTTTTTTCATGCTTCACAAAGGGGTGGCCTGAGGCAAAGACCTTCCTGTCATTCAGTGAAACAGAAAAATAGGTAAGCAAAAGGAACAAAACATGGTTTCTCCACTGAGACTTACCTGGTCACACTGATATCTGAGTTTTCTAAGATGCTCGCCATTACCTTCAGCTATTCAGTACATGGCCATGTGACAGAGCTTGGGGTGGTACCTATCTTGGACACAAAACCATGAGACTATTCTGCAGATTGGTCAGAATTCAGGAAGAAATCTGAAACTTAGGAAGATATTAGGTGTTGCCCATCGATAAGGCAACCTGCAGTGCAGTCATAAATTGGGCAGGATGAATGCTGGGAAGCTTTCTACTAGACAGGACACATTCACTGATGCATTCTCTTTTCTAATGTCTACAACCACGGACACAGTGTTATACACAGACATAGAAACACTTGCCTTGTCAAACGACTATCTAGAAACAGTCCACTGCAAACCAGACATACCAGCTTTTCTACCTATTCTAAGATAATGAGACAAAACCACAAACTCACACCCACAAACACAAAGGCACCTCCTTCTCCAAGTAAGTCTGTGAATATCCAGAGTGTCCTCTGACTGGCGGGCCCTACTATGTTCCCCCGAAATGGCCTGTACTGTGTCAGATCTGGTCTCCTTGGCCAACTCTGTGAAGTTGTTAGGAGCCAGCGGTGAGCCACTACCTAGTTACTAAGGAAAGGCCCGTCTTCAGAGCTCTCCTGGCATTTGGCCATCCTCACATCAGTAGGTACCAAAAAAGACAGAATCTGTCATTAGTAAAACTAAACAAGTGAGCCCACTGGGACTGGGACTGGGACTGGCTCTGGATGCCTGGCTTCCTGGATCCCAATTTCAGAGAGTTCCATCACCAAAGAAGTAAGGTAGGTCACTTCCTTCAGGAACTGAATAGGTCAATGCCTTGGCAAACACTTTGTCCTAATAGTTGCTTCCAAGGGTCCCATGAGATGGAGGCTGCCCCTACTTCCTGTGACACTGTCACAAGTTAGAATGGTATATCAACCATAGGCACACGGGAACAGCTCTCCACACAGACCTTGTTTGGTCCATCTTCTCTACATTAAGAAGAAAGTGGCTGATTCAGACACACCCCTTCATCCTGACAAGGTTGTTTGCCATGGACTTTTGCTCTCCCAGGTCCTTCATAGCTGCCTACCTCTTTTCCAGGGATCATGTCTGCATGGACCTTTGAGGTTCTCAGCAGGTGGAAGATCCCCTACATTCCTGTATTGTAAGACCAACTCTGTCCCTGCTCTTCTGTAAAGTTAGATTGAGGGAACAGTGTAGGTTTAGGGTCAATAACATTTTGGATTTAGTTTAGGAATCATCCTGCAGAATGAATAATGGTATTTGAAACTGCGATATTTACCAGAATATATATGTGAAATATAAGTGTGAAACCAGAAATCTAGGTAACATTTGAAGCCCAGAAGGGCATTGGACCCTTGATTGTGATACTTAGCATTGAATTGCATTCTGCACAGAGGTCTCAGATAGATCAGTATACAATGGCATAAGACCTTGTACCTTGCTTGATTGAATGTAGAAGAGAACAACCAGTCAAAAAAGGATAGTCGGTCGGATTAGGAAGATATTCGGTAGGTTTACAAAAAGAATGAGTATAGGATTAGGAACAAAAGTTTATTAGCAATAGGTTATCGATTAGAGTGTGAATGTAAATGTCAGCACATGTGAAGAGTCAGTCACAATGATGAACTGGGGAAAATATGTAGGAAACAGATAGAAATAGAGCCATAATGAAATCAGGCAATGTATAAAGTGAGGGATAGGATTAGACATTTTCAGTAGTGTTGAGTTTGAATATATAATCTTAAGAAGAAACAAATATGTAGTCACCAATAGGATTGACATTTGACAGCATTAGGCAACATGGACATGGATGTTTTTAGTAATCCATGTTTACTTTCCTTTTAGGCTTTGGTACAAACATAAGTGTGACCTTTGCATTTTGTGTTCCGAATATTTCTGTGATTAAATGTATAAGTAGATCAGGTGACATGAGTATTTCTTCCACCATTTCAGGGAGCAATATTTTGAAGACGTATAAATTAGTATTGGGGGTATAAAGAAGTGTACACTGCGTCTATGAATATAGAGATAATGCATGAATAGACCATTCTGTGAATAAATAATATAACTCTTTTCACTTTAAATAATGGATTGAATTTTTATCTGAAAATATATAAGAAATCCTATATTGGTATGCAATCATTAATTCCAACCAGTTATACATCTAATGGTAATATCAGAGTTATAATTTATCATAAAGTTTATGTGAGTTTTGCTTCAAAAGTGATTATGGAAATTGAAAGTCATGTGTCTTGAAAGAAGTCTCATGAAAAGACCTGTCAAGAAACATGGAAGAATACATGTGTCCTGAAGCAGGAAGTGATTGAAAGTGAAGCAAATTCCTATAAATTTGCGAACTTGTGGGGAAATCTTAAGAGCCCCTCCCAGCTCTCCCTTGAGCGCGATATCCAGACCGAGGGAATTAGGAGTGGCACGGGACTCGTGGTGCAGACCTCCAGGCCACCGCTCCCACCATTGATGAAAACTGAAGTCTCTTGCTCCAGCTTCCGGGGGCATGGCTTCCGGAGTGCAAGCAAATTCGCTGGGGGTTCTCAGGCCTAAGCTCTAAAAACTTAGGGTCTGAGGGAGACAAACAGGGAGATTGTGCCCAGGCGTTCATGAAAACAGGGCTCCTAGGAGCAGCAGACCTGGCATGTAGCCAGTATTGTGGTGAGTGTCACAGGTGAGTGGGGCCTGGCTTGAGGAAACACAAAAGAAGGCCCTAGGCACTCAGGATTGGACACCCACCCAGTGTGGGAGGAATAGCTGCTGCACAGTGATTGGTTCCCACCTATTGAAAGGAGAAGCTTGGCCCAGTGGGCACAGCTCTACCTAATGGAAAAAAAGTTTATTGCAATCTATGACTGCATTTATTATTATTATTATTATTATATTAGTTTGTTTTTTTTTGTTTTTGTTTTTTTTGTTTTCTTTTATTTTCATTTTTTTGTTGCTGTTCTTTAACTTTTTAAAAATGTTTTTAATTTTTTTAATTTTTTCTTTTGTTATTATTATTTTTTAAAATTTTAATTTTAATTTTATATTATCATAATCATTTTTTTAAAAAAATCATTTTCTTTCTTTATTTTCTATTTTTTCTATTGTCTTTTCATTTCTTTTCAATTTTCTTATTTCCCATTCCTTGCATTCTACCTGCCTACTCTCATTCTCTTTAGTGACTTTTTCCCTTCCCTTCTAAAATCTTTCCTCCCAAGCATCAAATAAATTTATAAGAGTAAACAGTAACTAAGCAGTGAAACAGAACAAGAAGTAACATGAGCAGCATAAACAAGCAAGGAAGAAAAGGAGTACAAACCACGAAGGACACCCTAAATATTCAGGAGGACCTAGAGTCATCAGAAAAATGGTCATATAAAG
Source organism: Callospermophilus lateralis (assembly GCF_048772815.1). Classification (NCBI taxonomy): domain Eukaryota; kingdom Metazoa; phylum Chordata; class Mammalia; order Rodentia; family Sciuridae; genus Callospermophilus; species Callospermophilus lateralis. The sequence continues at coordinate 520,501 of NW_027515504.1, forward strand.
AAGTCAAGGAATACCTTAGACAGATGGAATGGAAACTTAAAGAGGATACGAGACAGAAAATCCAAACAGTAAAAGAAAACATTGAAAATGAATTACATAAACAGATAAAAGAAAAAGTTAAGCATCTTTATCAGAGGATAGAGATTATAAAAAAATCAAACAATAATTCTAGAAATGAAGGAAATGATAAACCAAATTAAGAACTCCATTGAGAGTATCACTAACAGAGTGGAGCAAGTAAAAGCCAAAAGGTCAGATAATGAAGACAAAATATATCATCTTGAAACGAGTCCAGCCAACTCAGAAAGGCTGGCAAAAAAATCACAAGAAAAACATCCAAGAGATTTGGGATAACATAAAAAAAAAACACACTTACGAGTCATCAGGATAGAGGAAGGTACAGAGACTCAAACCAAGGGAATGAGAAAACTGCTGAATGAAATAATTACAGAAAACTTTCCAGAAATAAAAAAGGAAATGGATATACAAATTGTAGCTGCATACAGGACAAGAGCACACAAAATCACAGTAGACCAATGCCAAGACACATTGTTATGAAGATATCCAATATACAGAACAAAGAGAAAATAATAAATCTACAAGAGAATGGAGGCAGAATACATTCAGTGGTAAACAAATAAGGTTAACAATGGATATTTCATCACAGACGCTGAAAGCGAGAAGATCCTGGAAAAATGTATATCAAACACTGAAAGACAATGGATGCCAACCAAGAATTATGTATCCAGCATAATTAACCATCAGGTCCAACAACGAAATAAGAATCTTTCATGATAAACAAAAGCTAAAAGAATTTGAAGCCAGAAAACAAGCATTGCAAAGCGTCTTGAGCAAAACACTACACAAGAAAGAAATGAAAAACAACAACCAAAACCATCAGTGGGAAGTACCTTGGTAATGACAGAGGCAGGGTGAAAGCTTGTCATGGAGAAACAAACTAAATTAAAAAAAATATGAATAATCAAACATGGCTGGCATACAAACCATACATCAATAGTAACTCTGAATGTAAATGGCTTAAAGTCTCCAATAAAGCGACATAGGCTGGTAACTTGGATTAAATAAACAAATCCAACAATATGTTGCCTCCAGGAGACACATCTGAAATGCAAAGACACACAGGCTGAAGGTGAAAGGTTGGGAGAAAATACACCATGCACACTTATCCTCATAAACAAGCAGGGGTGGACATCCTCATATCGAATAAAATCGACTTCAAGACTAAGTTAATCAAAAGGGATAAGGAAGGACATTATATACTGTTATAAGGAACCATTCACTAACAAGACATAACAATTATCAATATTTATGCACTAAATAATGGTGCTACATTGTTCATGAAACAAATTCTCCTCAAGTTCCAGAATGAAATAGACCACAACACAATAATTATGGGAGACTTCAACACACCTCTCGCACCATTGGACAGATCCTCCAAACAAAAGTTGAATAAAGAAAGTATAGAACTCAATATCACAATCAATAACCTACATGTAACTGACATATATAGAATATATCAACCATCATCAAGTGGATATACTTTTTTCTCAGTAGCACGTGGATCCTTCTCAAAAATAGACCATATATTATGCCATAGGGCAACCCTCAGTAAATATAAAGGTGTGGAGATAATACCATGCATTTTATCTGATCATAATGGAATGAAACTGGAAATCAATGATAAAAGAAGGAAGGAAAAATCCTACATCACATGGAAAATGAACAATTTGTTACTGAATGATCAGTGGGTTAGAGAAGATGTAAAGGAGGAAATCAAAAAATTCTTAGAGATACATGAAAATACAGACGCAACATATCGGAATCTATGGGACACAATGAAAGCAGTTTTAAGAGGGAAATTCATTGCCTGGAGGTCATTCCTGAAAAAAAGTAAAACCGAACAAATAAATGAGCTCACACTTTAACTCAAAGCCCTAGAAAAGGAAGAGCAAAACAACAGAAAATGTAGCAGAAGGCAAGAAATAATTAAAATCAGAGCAGAAATCAACGAAATTGAAACAAAAGAAACTATTGAAAAAATTAACAAAACTAAAAGGTGGTTCTTCGAAAAAATATATATGTTCGACAGACCCTTAGCCATGCTAATGAAGAGAAGAAGAGAGAGAACTCAAATTACTAACATATGGGATGAAAAAGGCTATATTACAACAGATGCTTCCGAAATACAGAAGACAACTAGAAATTATTTGGAAAACCTATATTCCAAAAAAATAGAATACAGTGAAGACATCAACAAATTTCTTAAGTCATATGATTTGCCCAGACTGAGTCAGGAGGATACACACAATTTAAACAGACCAATGTCAATGGATGAAACAGAAGAAGCAATCAAAAGACTACCAACCAAGAAAAGCCCAGGAACGGATGGCTATACAGCGGAGTTTTACAAAACATTTAAAGAAGATTTAATACCAATACTTTTCAAGTTATTTCAGGATAGAGAAAAAGAGGGAGCTCTGCCAAATTCATTCTATGAGGCCAACATCACGCTGATTCCGAAATCAGAAAAAGACACCTCAAAGAAAGAAAACTACAGACCAATATATCTGATGAACCTACATGCAAAAATCCTCAATAAAATTCTGGCGAATCGAATACAAAGGCACATCAAATAATTAGAAATTATTTTGAAAATCATTATTCCAATAAAATAGAAAATAGTGAAGACATCGATAAATTTCTTAAGTCATATGATTTGCCCAAACTGAGTCAGGAGGATACACACAATTTAAACCGACCAATATCAATGGATGAAATAGAAGAAGCAATCAAAAGACTACCAACCAAGAAAAGCCCAGGAACGGATGGCTATACAGCGGAGTTTTACAAAACCTTTGAAGAAGAATTTATACCAATACTTTTCAAGTTATTTCAGGAAATAGAAAAAGAGGGAGCTCTGCCAAATTCATTTTATGAGGCCAACATCACCCTAATTCCAAAACCAGAAAAAGACAACTCAAAGAAAGAGAACTACAGACCAATATATCTGGTTAACCTAGATGCAAAAATCCTCAATAAATATCTGCCTAATCGAATACAAAGGCACATCAAAAAAATTTTTCACCAGGATCAAGTAGGATTCATCCCTGGGATGCAACGATGGTTCAATATACGAAAATCAATAAATGTTATTCATCACATCAATAGACTTAAAGATAAGAACCATATGATCATCTCGATAGACGCAGAAAGCATTTGACCAAGTACAGCATCTCTTTATGTTCAAAACATTAGAAAAATAGGGATAACAGGAACTAACCTCGACATTTTAAAAGCTATCTATGCTAAGTCTCAGGCTAGCATCATTCTGAATGGAGAAAAATTGAAGGCATTCCCTCTAAAATCTGGAACAAGACAGGGATGCCCTCTGTCACCAGTTCTATTCAATATAGTTCTCGAAACACTGGCCAGAGCAATTAGACAGACGAAAGAAATCAAAGGCATAAAAATAGGAAAATAAGAACGTAAATTATCACTATTTCCTGGTGACATGATTCTATACATAGAAAACCCAAAGGGGTCTACAAAAAAATCTACTAGAACTAATAAATGAATTCAGCAAAGTGGCAGGATATACAATCAAAACGCATAAATCAAAGGCATTTCTGTATATCAGCGACAAAACTTCTGAAACAGAAATGAGGAAAATCACTCCATTCACAATATCGTCAAAAAAATTAAATACTTGAAAATCAACCTAACAAAAAAGGTGAAAGACTTATACAATGAAAACTACAGAACCCTAAAAAGGGAAGTAGAAGAAGATCTTAGAAGATGGAAAAATATACCCTGTTCCTGGATAGGCAGAACTAACATCATCAAAATGGCGAAATTACCAAAAGTTTTCTATAGGTTTAATGCAATGCCAATCAAAATCCCAAACGCATTTCTTGTAGAAATAGATAAAGCAATCATGGAATTCATATGGAAAAATATAAGACCCAGAATAGCAAAAGCAATTCTAGCAGGAAGTGTGAATCTGGCGATATAGCGATACCAGACTTAAAACTATACTACAGAGCAATAGTAACAAAAATAGCATGGCACTGGTACCAAAACAGGCGGGTTGACCAATGGGTACAGAATACAGTACACAAAGACTAATTCACAAAGCTACAACTATGCTATATTTGATAAAGGAGCTAAAAGCATGCAATAGAGGAAATATAGCATCTTCAACAAATGTTTTTGTATAAAATGGAAATCCATATGCAACAAAATGAAACCGAATCCCCTCCTCTTGCCATGCACAAAAGTTAACTCAAAGTGGATCAAGGAGCTAGATATTAAATAAGAGACTCTGCATCTGATAGAAGAAAAAGTTGGCTCTGATCTACATAATGTGGGGTCGGGCTCCAAATTCCTTAACAGGACACCCATAGCAGAAGAGTTAATAACAACAATCATCAAATGGGACTTACTTAAACTGAAAAGTTTTTTTTCTCAGCAGGATAAAAAATGAGAGAGGTAAATAGGGAGCCTAAATCATGGGAACAAATTTTTACTCCTCACACTTCAGATAGAGCCCTAATATCCAGAGTATACCAAGAACTCAAAAAATTAGACAAAAGATGATAAATAACCCAATCAAAAAATGGGCCATGGACCTGAACCAACACTTCTCAGAGGGGGACATACAATCAATCAGTAAGTACATGAAAAAATGCTCACCATCTCTAGCAGTCAGAGAAATGCAAATTAAAACCACCCTAAGATACCATCCTACTCTAGTAAGATTGGCAGCCATTATGAGGTCAAACAACAACAAGTGCTGGCGAGGATGTGGAGAATAGGGTACTCTTATACATTGCTGGTGGGATTGAAAACTGTTGTGGCAAATTTGAAAAGCAGTATGGAGATTCCTGGGAAAGCTGGGAATGGAACCACCATTTGACCCAGCTATTGCCCTTCTCAGACTATTCCCTGAAGAACTTAAAAGAGCATATTACAGGGATACTGCAACATCGATGTTCATAGCAGCACAATTCAAAATTGCTAGACTGTGGAACCAACCCAGATGCCCTTCAGTAGATGAATGGATAAAAAAAATGTGGTATTTATACACCATTTAGTATTATGCATCATTAAAAAATGACAAAATCATTGAATTTGCAGGGAAATGGATGGCACTAGAGCAGATTATGCTTAGTGAAGCTAGCCAAACCCTAAAAAACAAATAAAAATGTCTTCTTTGATATAATGAGAGCAACTAACAACAGAGCAGGGAGGAAGAGCAGGAAGAAAAGATCAACATTAAACAGAGACATGAGGTGGGGGGCGGAAAGAGAGAGATAAAGGAAATTGCATGGTAATGGAGGGAGACCCTCATTGTTACACAAAATTACATATAAGAGGTTGTGAGGGGAATGGGAAAATAAACAAAGATATAAATGTATTACAGTAGATGGGGTAGAGAGGGAAGATGGGAGGGGAGCAGGGATAGTAGAGGATAGAAAATGTAGCAGAATACAGCAGTTACTAATAGGGCATTATAAAAATGCGGATGTGTAACAGATATGATTCTGCAATCCGTACTTGGGATAAAAATGGGAGTTCATAACCCACTTGAATCTAATGTATGAAATATAATATGTCAAGAGCTTTGTAATGTTTTGAACACCCAATTAAAAAAATAAAATAATAATATGAAATAAAATAATTAAAAAAAAACATGGAGAAATATTTCACTGTCATCCAGAACAATGCCTTGACATTACCCTCGCCCCAAGTAATTCATCATTAGAGGAGAAGAGTTCGAAAATCTGGGAATACATAGCTGGAATTTAATATGCTCAAAAGTTCACAACCTTGGAGGTGGTAGAGTAGTTTACTAAAGTAAGGGACAGGGTAAACACTCCACAAATATGGAGCTCTGCTGGCCTAAAGACTTCTTCAGAAACTGCCTCTGAGGTTGGGCACTTGAAATATATGTTGTTGTCAGGAGGTTTAGATTCCTTTGTAATGAGAGCATCAAAGCTGGGTCTGCATCTATGTGACCTGGAGGACATGGTTTCTTATGTTCCAATGAACATGAGTCAGCAGTGCTGAATTCAATCTTTGTAGGTAAACTGTGGTCACTGAGGGCTAAGTGTCTCCCCGTGTGGACTGTGAAGCCATTTGGTCATCCTCCACATTTTGTGGTGTTTATTGCTGCTGCACTGGTAGTTTGGTATTTTCTTCACAAAATACAAGGAGTCCAACTGGGACAAAGTGTTGGAGGGAGTTTCTCAAGTGTGGTGGGTCAGGGTCTGCAGGAGAATGCACCCACCAAGGTTCTATTCCAAATAGCTTGCCTCTTGACCATAGCAACGTGATTCTGAACATTGCCCTGAAACCTCTCCAAATAAAAATACGCCTTTACATATAAGGGTCTGCTTGCTGCACCATGTCAGTCACAAGCAATTTGGAAGCCAAAGGAAGATCCACATGGCCCCACCACAGATGATTTATCACACACCTGCCGACTGCAGCTCTATGCCCACTACTCAGCAGGCTCCAAATTACTGGCATCTCTGCTCTACACCATTTTCTTGAAACCCAGTCCATCAGGCACTGTCTAGTATACTCATAGTCAGCAACAGGATATCCAAAGTTTCTCCAGTGCCACCTGGTCATGGAAATTTAAAAAAATTTCACCGTATTTATCTAGCCATTTTTCAAGGATGAAGTTGAAGGCACTGTGGGTTTCACTTCATTCAGGAATCATTAAATGGTGAGGATGCTCATTTCAATGAAAGCTCTGGAGAACTCTCATAAGCAAGGCTTCCCAAAGAGTGGCCAATGATCACATGAAGCTAGGCGCATTGAGGTCTACAATGTGAGGTCCATGTGTGTTTTGACTCTCAACTATGGCTGCAAGCCTTTCAGAATAAAATTATGTGATACCCTGGCTGAGATTCCCAGTGCTCTGTGCAAAGCCAACCTGGGCCTAGATCTCAGTTTCCAAGAGCAAATCTCATGCGTGGCCTCCTAAAATCCCAACACAATTCATGGCAATACTTCTATGAGGTCAGTACCACAACTCAGTATCTAAGGGGAATCACACCAGAGTTCCAGCCCAGGTGGACCCAGTCGTCACTTCCAACCGCCACCCAAATGACCACAATTAAAACCAAAACACTCCCACATGACCCACATCTTCTTCCATATAGACACTCATCATAACTTCTGGCTGGAGGTTTCCATAAGGGGCTCCGCCCAAGCCAGTGTCAAAAATAAGCTCCCTTGCTCCTTAATTTGACTAAACTCAGGGTGGCCTGTACACCCTTCCTGTGAACCAGATGTGATCAAATAGGTCTGCCATTAATACTGCTCCGCTTCTCCAATTTGAGGATTACTGACTGTGGGTTTTAGATTCTTTATGTGAACTGGAGTCATGATAAAACCCAAGCACCTATGGGATAGAATCTGCAGGGCGTTGAGGAACTCATTTGACACAAAGGATCCCTATTCTCACTTGATGGAGGTCACAAACCTTACAGAGGAAGACAAGAGACTTCATCCACAATGACTGCTCTTTTTGCCACTTTGGTTTTGGATGTACACATGGAATCTTTCTTTAGATCCATCAGGTGATGAGAAACTAAGCAACAGCCTCACACAGGGCCAATGGTCTGAATGAGACACATCTTTTTCAAAGCAATTAAGCAAAGAGCCACAGGTGATCCATTCATTTCCATTTGAAAACTGTTTTCTTCAGGCTTCACAAAGGGGTGGCCAAAGGCAAAGACCTTCCTGACATTCAGGGCAACAGAACAATAGGTAACCAAAAGGCCCAAAGCAGGGTTTCTCCACTGAGACTTTAATGGTCACAGTGATTTCTGAGTTTTCTGCGATTCTCGCCATTCCCTTCAGCTATCCAGTACATGGCCATGTCACAGAGCTTGGAGGTGGTATATATCTTGCACAAAAACCATGAGCCTATTCTGGAGAGTGGCCAGAATTCAGGAAGAAAAGTGGAACTTAGGAAGATAGCAGGTGTAGCCAATTGATAAGGCAAGCCGCAGTCCATTCATAAATTGTGCAGGATGAATTCTGGGAAGCTTTCTACTAAACAGGACACATCCATTGATCCAATATCTTTTCTAATGTCTACAACCATGGATAACAGTGGGATACACAGACATAGAAACACTCGCCTTGCCAAACGACTTACTAGAAACAGTTCACTCCAAACCAAACACTCTGCCTTCCTTGCCTATTCTCAGAACATGAGACAAAACCACAAACCTACAACCAAACCTACAAAGGCACCTCCTTCCGCCAAGTAGGTCTTTGACTATCTGGAGTGTCCTCTGACTTTTGGGCCATACTATGTTCCCCCGAAATGGCCACTCCTGTCTCAGATTTGGACTCCATGGCCAACTCTATGAAATTGTCAGGAGCCAGCTGTGAGCCACTACCTGCTTTCTCAGGAAAGGCCCCTCTTCAGAGATTTCCTGCCGTTTGGCCATCCTCACATTAGTAGGTACCAAGAGAGACTGACTCTGTCCTTGGTAAATCCAAACAAATGAGACCACTCGGACTGGAACTGGCCCTGGCTTTTGTGCCTGAATTCCTGGATCCCAAGATCAGAGTGTTCCATCACCAAGAAAGTGAGGTGAGGTCACTTCTTTCAGGAACTGAAAAATCTGTGGAAAGCAACCCTGGGCCTAGATCTCAGTTCCAAGGGTGACTCTTATGCGTGGCCTCCTAAAATCCCAACAAAATTCAATGCAATACTTCTCTAAGGTCAGTTCCACAACTCAGTCTCTAAGGAAGATCACACCAGAGTTCAAGCCCAGGTGGACCCATTCATTTCTTCCAACCTCCACACAAATGACCAAAATTAAAACGAAAACACTCCCACATGGCCCTCATCTTCTTACATATTGTCATTCATCGTAATGTCTGGCTGAAGATTTTCATGAGGGGCGAAGCCCAAGAAAGTGTCCAAAATAAGCTCACTTGGCCCTCATTTGCCTAAAGTCAGGGTGGCCTGGACACCCTTCCTGTGAACCAGGAGTGATCAAATAAGCCTGTCATTAATAATGCTCTGTTTCTCCAATGTGAGGCCTACTGATTTTCAGGTATAGATTATTTGTGATTTGGAGTCATGCGAAACCCCAAGCACCTCTGCAGGGCTTTGAGGAACTCATTTGACCCAAAGAATCCATTTTCTCACTTGACGGAGGTCAGGAACCTAACAGAGGAAGGCAAGAGACTTCATCCACAATGACTGATCTTTTTGCCATTATGGTTTTTGATGCACACATGGGATTATTCTTTAGATCCATCAGGTGCTGAGAATGTAAGTCACAGCCACACACAAGGCCAAGAGGCTAATTCAGCCACATCCCTTTCCAAAGCAATTAAACAAAGAGCCACAGGTGATGCCCATTCATTTCCATTTGAAAATTGTTTTCTTCAGGCTTCACAAAAGGGTGGCCTGAGACAAAGTCTTTCCTGACATTCAGTGCAACAGAACAATAGGTAAGCAAAAGGCCCAAAGCAGGGTTTTTCCACTGAGACGTTCCTGTTCACACTGATATCTGAGTTCTCTGAAAGGCTGGCCATTCTCTTCAGCTATCCAGTACATGGCCATGTCACAGAGCTTGGAGTGGTACATATCTTGGACACAAAACCATGAGCCTATTCTGGAGAGTGGCCAGAATTCAGGAAGAAAACAGGAACTTAGGAAGATAGAAGGTATTGCCTCTCGATAAGACAAGCTGCAGTACATTTATAAATTGGGCAGGATGAATTATGGGAAGATTTATACTAGACTGGAGGCATTCATTAATGCATTCTCTTTTCTAATGTCTACAACAACGGACACAGTGGGATACACAGACATAGAAACACTCGCCTGGTCAAACGACTTACTAAAAACAATCCACTCCAAACCAAACAAACCAACTTTCCTACCTATTCTCAGGACATGGCCTGACCTCTCTCAGATCTGGTTTCCTTGGCCAACTCTGTGAAGTTGTCAAGAAAAAGGGGTGAGCCACTACCTGCTTCTTCTGGAAAGGTCCCTCTTCAGAGCTCTCCTGGCATTTGGCCATCCTCACATCAGTAGGTACCAAGAAAGACTGACTCTGTCCTTGGTAAATCCAAACAAGTGAGCCCACTGGAACTGGGGCTGCCTCGGGGTGCCTGGATTCTTGGATACAAAAGTTCAGAGAGTTCCATCACCAAGGAAATGAGGTATGTCACTTTCTTTGGAACTGAATGAGGTCACTGCCTTGGCGACCACTTTGTCCTAACAGTTGCTTCCAAGTGTCCCATGAGATGGAGGCTGCCTCTACTTCCTGTGACACTTTCACAAGGTAGAATGGTATGTCAACCATAGGCACCCAGCAGCAGCTCTCGACAGAGGCCTGGTTTGGTCCATCTTCTCTACAATAAAAAGAGAGAGGCTGATTCAGACACATCCCTTCATCCTGACCAGGTTGTTTGCCATGGAAGATGACTTTTGCTCTCTCAGGTCCTTCGTAGCTGCCTACATCTTCTCCAGGTATCATTTTGAATGGACCTTTGAGGTTCTCAGCAGGTGGAATGTCCCCTACTTTCCTGCATTGTAAGAACGACTCTCTCCCTGCTCTTCTGTAAAATGAGATTGAGGGAACAGTGTATGTTTAGGGTTAATAACAGGTTCGATTTGGGTTAGCAATCATTCTGTGCGATAAATAATGGTATTGGGAACCTGCGATATTTACAAGAATATCGAGGTGAAATATAAGTATGAAAACAGAAATCTAGGTATGATTTGAAACCCAGAAGGGCATTGGGCCCTTAATTGGAATACTTAGTTTTTAATTATATTCTGCAAAGATGTCTCAGACAATTTGATATACAATGGCATAGAACCTTGTACCTTGGATGTTTGAATGTAGAAGAGAACATCCAATCCAAAGGGATAGTCGGTAGGATTAGGAAGATAGTCGGTAGGTTTAGGAAGAAGAATGAGTGTAGGATTGGGACTAAAAATTCTTTAGCTATAGGGTTTCGGTTAGAGAGTGAATGTAAATGTCAGCACATATGAAGAGTCAGTCACTATGATGAAATTGGGAAAATATGTAGAAAAGCAGATATCAATAGAGACATTATGAAATCAGGCAAAGTATTAAGTGAGTGATAGGAGTAGACATTTTCACCAGGGTTGAGTTTGAAAATATAAACTTAGGAAGAAACAAATATCTAGTAACTAATAGGATTGACATTTGAGAGCATTAGGCAACCTGGACATGGATGTTTTTAGTAATCCATGATCTCTTTTCATTTAGTCTTTGGTACAATCATAAGTGTGACCTTTACATTTTTTGTCCAGAATATTACTGTGATAAAATGTATATGTAGATCAGGTGACATGAGTATTTCTACCACCATTTCTGGGAGCAATATATTGAAGACATAAAATTATTATTGGGGATACAAAGAGGTGTACCCTGTGTCCATGAATATAGAGATTAAGCATGAATACACCATACTGTGAATAAATAATATAACTGATTCCAACTTTAAATAATGGATTGAATTGATATCTGAAAATATACAATAAATCTTATATTGATATACATTCATTCATTCCAACCAGTTATACATCTAATGGTAATATTAGTGTTTTGGTTTATCATGAAGAGTGTGTGAAGTTTGCTTCAAAAGTGATTATGGAAATCGAAAATAATGTGTTCGGAAAGAATTCTCATGCAAAGACCAGTCAAGAAATATGGAGGAATACATGTGTTCTGAAGCAGGAAGAGATTGAAAGTGAAACAAATGCCTATAAATTTGCTAAATTGTTTATGAAATATATATCCTATGATGTGCATAAACTGATGAAATTGTAATGTACCAGTTTTGAATAAAAATTAACGTAAAAATACACATCATGTCCCATTGGAATCTACTTGCATTGATGTTAAACTTGGTAAGTTACTGTAGAAATATTAGGATTCGCGTGCCTCATTCACCGAAGTTAGTTTCCTTTTTTTTTTTAATTTTTTATGGTTGTTCTAAACATTACATATTTCTTGATATATCATATTTCACACTTTGATTCAAGTGGGTTATGAACTCCCATTTTTACCCCGTATACAGATTGCAGAATCACATCAGTTACACATCAATTGATTTACACATTGCCATACTAGTGTCTATTGTATTCTGCTGCCTTTCCTATCCTCTACTATCCCTCCTCCTCTCCCCTCTCTTCCCCTCTTCTCTTTCTACCCCCTCTATTGTAATAAATTTCTCCCTTTTTGTATTATTTTTCCCTTTCTCCTCACATCCTCTTTTATGTAATTTTATATAACCCTGTGGGTCTCCTTCCATTTCCATGCAATTTCTCTTCTCTATCCCTTTCTCTCCCATCTCTCATCCCTATTTAATACTAATCTTCTTCTCATGCTCTTCATCCCTACTCTGTTCGTAGTTACTCTCCTTTTATCAAAGAAGGCATTTGGCATTTGTTTTTTAGGGATTGGCTAGCTTCACTTAGCATAATCTGCTCTAATGCCATCTATTTTCTTGCAAATTCTATGATTTTGTCATTTTTTAAAGCAGAGTAATACTCCATTGTGTATAAATGCCACATTTTTTTATCCATTCTTCTATTGAACGGCATCTAGGTTGGTTCCACAGTCTTGCTATTGTGAATTGTGCTGCTATGAACATCAATGTAGCAGTGTCCCTGTAGCATGATCTTTTAAGGTCTTTAGGGAATAGACCGAGAAGAGGAATAGCTGGGTCAAATGGTAGTTCCATTCCCAGCTTTCCAAGAAATCTCCATAATGCTTTACAAATTGGCTGCACCAATTAGCAGTGCCTCCAATAATGTACAAGTGTACCTGTTTCTCCACATCCTCACCAGCACTTGTTGTTGTTTGACTTCATAATGGCTGCCAATCTTACTGGAATGAGATGGTATCTTAGGGTGCTTTTGATTTGCATTTCTCTGACTGCTGGGGATGGTGAGCATTTTTTCATGTACTTGTTTTTTGATTGTATGTCCTTCTCTGAGAAGTGTCTGATCTGGTTCTTGGCCCATTTGTTTATTGGGTTATTTGTTATCTTATTGTCTATTTTTTTCAGTTCTTTGTATACTCTGAATATTAGGGCTCTATCTGAAGTGTGAGGAGTAAAGATTTGTTCCCAGGATTTAGGCTCCCTATTTAGCTCTCTTATTGTTTCTTTTGCTGAGAAAAACCTTTTTAGTTTGAGTAAGTCCCATTTGTTGATTGTAGTTATTAACTCTTGTGCTATGGGTGTCCTATTGAGGAATTTGGAGCCCGACCCCACAGTATGTAGATCGTAGCCAACTTTTTCTTCTGTCAGACTCCATGTCTCTGATTTGATATCAAGCTCCTTGATCCATTTTGAGTTATCTTTTGTGCATGGCGAGAGAAAGGGATTCAGTTTCATTTTTTTTACACATGGATTCCAAGTTTTCCCAGCACCATTTTTTGCAGATGCTATATTCCTTCATTGCATGCTTTTAGCCCCTCCATCAAATATAAGATAGTTGTAGTTTCCTGGCTTGGTTTCTGTGTCCTCTATTCTGAACAATTGGTCCACCCTCCTGTTTTGGTACCCGTACCATGCTATTTTTGTTACTATTGCTCTGTAGTATAGTTTGAAGTCTGGTATCACTAGGCCGCCTGATTCACACTTCCTGCTTAGTATTGTTTTTTTTATTCTGTGTCTTTTATTTTTCCATATGAATTCCATGATTGCTTTCTCTATTTCTAGAAGAAATGCCGTTTGGATTTTGATTGGCATTGCATTAAACCTATTGAGAACTTTTGGTAATATCACCATTTTGATGATGTTAGTTCTGCCTATCCATGAACAGGATATATTTTTACATCTTCTAAGATCTTCTTCTATTTCTCTCTTTAGGGTTCTGTGGTTTTCATTGTATAAGAGTTTCACATCTTTTGTTAGGTTGATTCCTAATTATTATTATTATTTTTTTAGGATATTGTGTATGGAGTGGTTGTCCTCATTTCCATTTCAGAAGATTTGTCGCTGATATGCAGGAATGCCTTTGATTTATGCATGTTGATTTTATATCCTGCCACTTTTCTGAATTCATTTATTAGCTCCATTAGTTTCTTTGTAGACCCTTTTGGGACTGCTAGATATAGAATCATGTGATCTGCAATAGTGATAATTTAAGTACTTCTTTTCCAATTTTTATGCCTTTTATTTCTTTCATCTGTCTAATTGCTCTGGCCAGTGTTTTGAGAACTATGTTGAACAGAAGTGGTGAGAGAGGGCATCCCTGTCTTGTTCCAGATTTTAGAGAGAATGCCTTCAATTTTTCTCCATTCAGAATGATGTTAGCCTGAGGCTTAGCATAGATTGCTTTTACAATATTGAGGTATGTTCCTCTTATCACTAGTTTTTCTAGAGTGTTGAACATAACAGAATGCTGTACTTTATTGAATGCTTTTTTTGCATCTATCGAGATGATCATATGGTTCTTATTTTTAAGTCTATTGATGTGGTGAATAACATTTATTGATTTCTGTGTATTGAACCAGCCTTGCATCACGTGGATGAATTCTACTTGATCAGGATTCACAATTTTTTTGATATTTTTTTTGTATCCAATTCGCCAGAATTTTATTGAGGATTTTTTCATGTAGGTTCATTAGAGACATTGGTCTGTAGTTTTCTTTCTTTGAAGTGTCTTTGTCTGCTGTAATAATCAGGGTGATGTTGGCCTCGTAAAATGAATTTGGAAGATCTCCCTCTTTTTCACTTTCTTGAAATACCTTGAAAAATATTGGTATTCGTTCCTCTTTAAAGGTTTTGTTAAACTCTGCTCTATACCTATACGGTCCTGGGCTTTTCTAAGTTGGTAGTGTTTTGATGGTTTCTTCTATTTCCTCAATTGATATTGGTCTGTTTATGTTGCTATATCCTCCTGACTCAATATGGGCAGATCATATGACTTAAGAAATTTATCGATGCCTTCACTGTCTTCTATTTGATTGGAGTATAAGGATTCAAAATAATTTCTGATTATCTTCTGTATTTCTGAAATATCTGTTGTGATATTTCTTTTTTAATCCCTTATTCTAGTAATTTGAGTTCTCTGTCTTCTTCTCTTTGTTATCATTTCTAAGGGTCTGTCAATTTTATTTATTTTTTCAAAGAACCAACTTCTACTTTTGTCAAGTTTTTTCAATTGTTTCTTTTGTTTCAATTTCATTAATTTCAGCTTTGATCTTAATTATTTCTTGCCTTCTACTTCATTTGCTGTTGCTTTCGTCTTCTTTTTCTAGGATTTTGAGATGAAGTATGAGATCATTTATTTGTTGGTTGTTTCTTTTTTTAAGGAATGAACTCCAAGCAATGAATTTTCCTCTTAGAACTGCTTTCAATGTGTCCCATAGATTCCGGTATGTTGTGTCTGCATTTTCATTTATTTCTAAGAATTTTTAAATTTCCTCCTTGATGTCTTCTATAACCCATTGATCACTCAGTAACCTATTGTTCATTCTCCAAGTGATGCATGATTTTTCCTTCCTTCTTTTATCATTGATTTTTAGTTTCATTCCATTATGATCAGATAATATGCATGGTATTAACTGTACTCCTTTATATTGTCTAAGAGTTGCCCTGTGACATAATATATGATCTATTTTTTACAAGGATACATGTGCTGCTGAGAAAAAAGGTAACTGCTTGATGTTCGGTGTTATATTCTACATATCTCAAATAAGTCTAGGTTATTAATTGTGTTATTGAGTTCTATAGTTT
This sequence comes from Callospermophilus lateralis, assembly GCF_048772815.1. Taxonomy (NCBI): domain Eukaryota; kingdom Metazoa; phylum Chordata; class Mammalia; order Rodentia; family Sciuridae; genus Callospermophilus; species Callospermophilus lateralis. The sequence goes on from NW_027515504.1 coordinate 536,296, forward strand.
CCTAATTCAACTTTTGTTTGGAAGATCTGTCCAGTGGTGAGAGAGGTGTGTTCATGGCTCCCATGATTACTCTATTGTGGTCTATTAGACTATTGAAATTGAGAAGAGTTTCTTTGATGAACATAGCTGCACCATTGTACGGGGCATATATATTAACGATTGCTGTGTCTTGTTGGTGTATGGTTCCCTTGAGCAGTATGTAGTGTCTCTCTTTATCCCTTTTGATTAACTTTGGCTTAAAATCTATTTTATTTGATATGAGTATGGACTCTCCTGCTTGTTTCCGAAGTCCATATGAGTGATATGATTTTTCCCAAACTTTCACCGTCAGTCTATGTATGCATTTTCCTATCAAATGCGTCCCCTGTAGGCAGCATATTGTTGGGTCTTGTTTTTTGTTCAATTCTACTAGCCAGTGTGTCTTCATTGGTGAGTTTAAGCCATTAACATTTAGGGTTATTATTGAGATATGGGTTGTTCTTCCAGCGATATTTGTTTATTTATGTTCCTAAACATGGTTTGTTTTCCTCTTTGATTATCCCCAGCCTTTACTGTACTCCCTCCCGCTGTTGGTTTTCATTGATATTTTCCATTTCCTCTTCCTGTAATATTTTGCCGAGGATGTTTTGAAGAGATGGTTTTCTAGCTGCAAATTCTTTGCACTTTTGTTTATCGTGGAAGGTTTTAATTTCATCTTCCATCCTGAAGCTTACTTTCGCTGGATACACAATTCTTGGTTGGAACCCATTTTCTTTCAGTGTTTGAAATATGTTATTCCTGGATCTTCTAGCTTTCAGAGTCTGTTTTGAAAGATCAGCTGTTATCCTGATTGGTTTACCCCTAAATGTAATCTGCTTCCTTTCTCTTGTAGCTTTTAAAATTCTCTCCTTTTTCTGTTTTTTGGGCATCTTCATTATACTGTGTCTAGTTGTGGCTCTCTTATGATTTTGCACATTCGGCGTTCTGTAGGCTTCTAGGACTTGGGATTCTTTTTTATTTATCAAGTCTGGGAAGTTATCTCGTATTATTTCATTGAATAGGTTGCTCATTCCTTTTGTTTGAACCTCTATACCTTCCTGTATCCCAATGTCTCTTAAGTTTGGCCTCTTTATGTTATCCCATATTTCTTGGATGTTCTGCTCGTGGTTTCTTAACAGTCTTGCTGAGCTGTCTATGTTCTTTTCAAGTTGAAATACTTTGTCTTCATTGTCTGATGTTCTATGTTCTAAGTGTTCTACTCTGCTGGTAGTATTCTCAATTGAGTTTTTAAGTTGGTTTATTGCTTCCTGCAATTCTAGGATTTCTGTTTGTTTGTTTTTACAACCTCTATCTCCCTGTATAGTTGATATTTTGCTTCTTGGATTTGTTTATGTAATTCATTGTCGAAGGGATCTTTAATTGTCTGATTTTGTTGTCTAATGTCTTCCTTGAGACTCCAGATCATCTAAAGCCTGAGTATCCTGAATTCTTTATCTGACATTCCATCTGATGCAGCTATTACCTCTTCTAAAATTGTGTTTACCTGCATTGCTTGTGGTCCTTTCTTTCCTTGTCTTTTCATACTGCTCGCGTTTCTCTCTGCTTGTTGAAACTGTTGTGTTTTTGAAATTTTCCCCCTATATACTTATATTGCTCTTGTATAGTTGAAAAGTCTCCCTTGAAGTAGCGGGGGGCGGCTGTTCTGCTCCTCCAATTGGGGTGATCTATCTACCACGCTGACGGGCTGCTGGGCCTGTTGTGCTGGTTGGTCTCAGGTCTGTCTACAATGCGGGCGTGGGCAGTGGCTCTGCTCTGCCCCTCCTCCATTTGGTGTGACGTGTCTACAACGCCCACGGACCCCTCGGCCTGTTCTGCTGATCCATTGCAGGTCTGCCTACCTTGCAGGTGCGGGCGGCAGCTCTACTCTGCCCTTACTCAAATTGGGATGACGTGTCTACCATGCCGGCAGGACGCTGAGCCTCTTTGCTGGTCGGTCGCAGGTCTGTCTATTTTGTGGGCACGGGCAGTGGATCTGCTCTACCCCTACTCCAAATGGGGTTATGTGTCTGCCGTGCCCGCAGGCCACTTGGCCTGTTTCGCTGTTCGGTTGCCTACGTTGTGGGCGAGGTTGGTCACTCTGCTCTGCCCCTACTCCAATTGGGGTGATGTGACTACCTCGCCGGCGGGTTGCTGGGCCTGTTCTGGGCATGGGTGGTGGCTCTGCTCTGCCCCTATTCCTATTGGGGTGACCTAACAACCATGCTGGTGGGCCGATGGGCTTGTAATGGGCACAGGAGAAGGCTCTGCTCTGCCACTACTCCAATAGGGGTGCCGTGTCTACCACACCGGCGGGTCGTTGGGCCTGTTCTGGGCATAGGCTGTGGCTCTGCTCTGCCCCTACTCCAATTGGGGTGACGTGACTACCAAGCCTGCTGGTCGATGGGCCTGTTCCGGGCACGGGCGGCGGCTCTGCTCTGTCCCTACTCCAATTGGGATGACGTGACTACCACGCCTGCGGGTCGCTGGGCCAGTGCCGGGCGTGAGCGGTGTCTCTGCTCTGTCCCTCTAGCTTGAAGACAGAGTGAGAGAGACTCGGGTGTTTGTGACTCACTTTTTTTACCAGGAGACCAACTGTTTCTCTCACCGCTGGTATCGATGAAGTTGTCTCCTCCGCCACTTTGTGATGACTTCAGATCTCTAACATGTTGGTATCCCATGCGAATGGCAGCATTTCGTTCCCTTTGCCGGATGAACAAAGCAATGGGTGAGTCCTGACCGGCCCTCACAAGCCCCGTCTCAATCCTGTTGCCACTGCCTATGAAGGCTCGGTAGGTATTTACCTCCACAGTATTCAGCAAGACCTAGACGGAGAAGCAGTTTCCGCAGGTTCTTTAGCCCTGGGCCTGATCAGTTCCAGGAGCCAGAATTCGACCGCTCTGGGCTTGGTGTATGTTCTGATAGGAGCAGGCCTGAGTAATTTGTCTCCGAGACACAGGCGAATGACAGCCTGAGATTACCTGTTCTATAGCTGAATGAGCTGCTATCAGTTGAAAACAGGAATGGTGACGTCAGCTCTCCAAGATGGTGGCCCCTGGCTTCCTCTGTGGTCTGACTGGTGTGGAAAACCGAATTGGACCGTGTATTTTCCTGGTCTCAAACCCAGAATTCAGCAATGAGCACAGTGATTGTACAGATGGCAGGAGCCCACAGAATCTGCACCACTGAATATTTGTGTTGCTATCTCATTGCTTCCCAGCACGCGCCACAGACTCTACCCGCAGGGCGATTTGCTGAATAAGCAGCATGATGCTCCATGCAGACAAATCACTCACCTTTGAGCCCCGTAGCTGATCCTCGTGAGATGGAAATACTTCCACTAGGTTTAGGACCACCCAAATTTTGCTGGAAATTCGTCATTCTCCTGCACAGTGACGCTGTACATGGGGTTGATGCACTCCTTTCGCTGTCATCATATGATCCCCTGAAGTTAGTTTTCAGTACTAGGAAACAAATATGTATTTCAGGTGGATGAATATTTCTGAGAATAAACTTGTGAAAAGTTGATTATACATCCACATACATAAATATGAATGAATTTAGGGAGTGTATAATCAGACAAATACATTTCATATTTTGAAAAATCTGGAGAGTGAATACATATATATATATATATATACACACACACACACAGAGACATTAAAAAGTAGCATTATGTATGCCAATTGAAATTCACCATGAAAAATATATCATCCAGAGATCCAAAAATATTCATTTTCCTTTCATTTTCCTGAACATCAATTTATGTAGTACAACTAGAAAACTGACCCATATGTTGAATTTTCAGTTCCAACAGCGTTTAGTAGGAGTGATCTTTTCTTACAATTTGTATCTGCCAAATCAGCCACCTCACAAAATGTACGTGTGATACCAGGTATAATTCAATATGTGCATAAAAAATACATGTGCTGAATAGGCTACAGAGAAAGGGAGACAGTTATTCACATATTTGTTAACTTTTAAAACACATGGAGAACTGTTTCAATTAAAATTGGCTTGATTTATAACACCTACCATTTATCATACGAAAGGCAAATCCAACTATACACCATACCTCCTGTGAACCTCTTGTATTTCTATTTTGTCTGGGTTATTTTTCTGCATCATATTAAGATTATAAGTAAAAGTCTAGAAGGAAATTTGTTAGTGTCAGGGATTCAGTATTTCGAATGGAAAATTGGAAAATGTATCCAATGTGTATGCAAATATGTGCTACATAAAAATCTTCCCACTCTCATTCAGAACAATGCCTTGGCATTACCTTCGCCCCATGTAAGACACAATTAGAGGAGAAGAGTTAGAAAATCTGTGAATACATATCTGGAATAGAAAATGCTCAGGAGTTCACAAATTTGGAGGTGGTAGAGGAGTTTCCAAAAGTAAGGGACAGGGTAAACACTCCACAAACATGAAGCTCTGCCGGCCCAACATCTGGAGAAACTACCTCTGAGGTTGGGCACTTGAAATATATTTTGTTGTTAGGAGCATTAGCTTCCTTTGTAGTGAGACCATCAAAGCTGGGTCTGCATCTATGTGACATGGATGACATGGTTTCTTATTTTCCAATGAACATGCGGCAGCAGTGCTGAATTTTCTCTGTGTAGGTAAACTGTGGCCACTGAGGGCAAGTGTCTCCTCATGTGGACTGTGAAGCCATTTGGTCATCCTCCACTCTTCATGGTGTTTCTTGCTGTTGCACTAGGAGTGTGGTATTTGCTTCATGAAATAAAAAGCGTTCACCTGGGACACAGTGCTGTAGGGAATTCTGTCAGTTGTGGTGGGTCGGGTTCTATTGGAGAATGCACCAACCAGGCTTCTATCCCACATAGCTTGCTCCATTGACCATAGCAACCTGATTCTGAACATTGCCCTAAAACCTCTCCATATAACAAGATGCTTTTACATATAAGGGTCTACTGGCTGCAAAATGTCAGTCACAAGATATTTGGACACCAAGGGCAGATAAACATGGCAACACCAGAGATTTTTTATCACACACCTGCCCACCACGGCTCTAGGAACACTACTCAGCAGGCTCCAACTTACTGGCATCTCTGTTATACACCATTTTCATGTAAACCAGTCAATAAAGGCATTGTCTTGTATTCTCATGATCAGCTAGAGGACATCCAAAGGTTCTCCTGTGACACCTAGTCTTGGGAATTTCAAAAATTTCATGGTTTTTATCTGGCCAATTTTCAAGGATGAAGTTGGAGGCACTGTGGGTTTCAATTCATTCATTAACCATTAAATGTTGGGTAAGCTCATTTCAATGAAAGCTCTGGAGAACTCTCAGAGGCAAGGCTTCCCAAAGGGTGGCCAAAAGGTCACATGAAGCCAGGCCCATTGAGGTCTACAATGTGAGGTCCATGAGCCTTTGACTCTCAACTATGGCTGCCAAGTCTTTCAGAATAAAATCATGTGATATCCTGGCTGAGATTCCCTTTGCTCTGTGGAAAGCCACCTTGGGCCTAGATCTCACTTTCCAAGGGCGACTCTCATGCATGGCCTTCTAAAATCCCAACACAATTCATGGCAATACTTCTCTGAGGTCAATTCCAGATCTTAGTCTCTATGTTGAATCACACAAGAGTTCAAGCCCAGGTGGACCCAGTCTTCTCTTCCTACCGCCATACAAATGTTCACAGCTAAAACCAAAACACCCCAACATGGCCCTCATTCTTCCATGTAGACACTCATCATAACCTCCGGCTGGAGGTTTCCATGAGGTACACAGCCCACGTCCGTGTCCAAAATAAGCTCCCTTGCCCCTCATTTGCCTAAAATCAGGGTGGCCTGGAATCCCTTCCTATGAAACAGAAGTGAAAAAATAGGCCTGCTGTTAATACTGCTCTGCTTCTCCAACTTGAGGCCTACTGAGTGTGGCATTTAGATTCTTTATGTGAATTCATTTTTTTTGTTGTTGTTGTACTTTAACATTTTAAAATGTTTTCATTTTTAAAATATTATTATTATTATTATTATTATTATTATTTTAAATTTTAATATTCATTTTTAAATGATCATTATTTTTAAATTTCTTTCTTTCTTTTCTATTTTTTTTCTTTTGTCTTATTGTTTCTTTTCAATTTTCTTATTTCCCCTTCCTTTAATTCTACCTGCCTACTCTCATTCTCTTTAGTGACTTCTTCCCTTTCCTTCTAATATCTTTCCTCCCAAGCATCAAATAAAATTATAAGAGTAAACAGTAACTCAGCAGTGAAACAGAGCAAGAAGTAACATGAGCAGCACAAAAAATCATGGAAGAAATTAAGTACAAACAATGAAGGAAAGCCTAAATATTCAGGAGGACGTATAGTCATCAGAAAAATGGTCATATAAAGAACTCAAGGAATACCTTAGACAGATGGAATGGAAACTTAAAGAGGATACGAGACAGCAAATCCAAACAGTGAAAGAACACATTGAAAATGAATTACATAAACAGATAAAAGAAGAAGTTATGAATCTTTATCAGGAGATAGAGATTATAAAAAAATCAAACAATAATTCTAGAAATGAAGGAAACGATAAACCAAATTAAAAAGTCAATTAAGAGTATCACTAACACTGTGGAGCAAGTAGAAGACAGAATGTTCGATAATGAAGACAAAATATATCATCTTGAAATGAATCTAGCCAACACAGAAAGGCTGGTAAAAAATCATGAGTAAAACATCCAAGAGATATGGGATAACATAAAAAAACAAATTTATGAGTCATCTGGATAGGTACACAGATTCAAACCAATGAAATGAGTAATCTATTGAATGAAATAATTACAGAAATATTTCCAGAAATACAAAGTAAACGGATATACAAATTGGACATGCTTACAGGACACCGAGCACACAAAATCACAGTAGATCAACACCAAGACACATCGTTATGAAGATATCCAATATACAAAACAAAGAGAAAATATTAAAAGCTCTAAGAAAAAGGAGGCAGATTACATTAAGGGGTAAACCAATAAGGTTGAGAAGGGATTTTTCATCACAGTCGCTGAAAGCGAGAAGATCCTTGAACAACGTATTTTAAACACTGAAAGACAATGAATGCTAACCAAAAATTCTGTATCCAGCAAAATTAAGCTTCAGGTATGACAATGAAATAAAAATATTTCATGATAAACAAAAGCTAAATGAATTTGTAGCCAGAAAAGCAGCATTGCAAAGCATCTTGAGCAAAACAATACACGAAGAAGAAATGAAAATCAACAACCAAAACCATCAGTGGGAAGTGCCTCAGTAATGACAGAGGGTGGGGAAAAAGCTAATCATGGAGAAACAAACTAAATTAAAAAAAAAAGAAGAATCATCAATTATGGGTGGCAGTACAAACCATATATTAATAGTGACTCTAAATGTTAATGGCTTAAACTCTCCAATAACGCTACATAGGCTGGTAACTTGGATTAAAAACGAATCCAACAATATGTTGCCTCCAGGAGACACATCTGAATGGAAAAGACATACAGGCTGAAGGTGCAGTTTTGGAAAAAATATACCATGCAATGGTCCTCGTAAGCAAGCAGGGGTGGCCATCCTCATATCGAATAAAATCGACTTCAAGACTAATTTAATCAAAATGGATAAGAAAGGACATTATATACTGTTAAAAGGAACCATTCACCAACAAAACATAAAAATTATCAATATTTATGCACCAAATAATGGTGCTGCAACGTTCAAAAAACAAATTCTCCTCAAGTTCCAGAATGAAATAGACCACAACACAATAATTATGGGAGACTTCAACACACCTCTCGCACCATTGGACAGATCCTCCAAACAAAAGTTGAATAAAGAAAGTATAGAACTCAATATCACAATCAATAACCTACATGTAACTGACATATATAGAATATATCAACCATCATCAAGTGGATATACTTTTTTCTCAGTAGCACGTGGATCCTTCTCAAAAATAGACCATATATTATGCCATAGGGCAACCCTCAGTAAATATAAAGGTGTGGAGATAATACCATGCATTTTATCTGATCATAATGGAATGAAACTGGAAATCAATGATAAAAGAAGGAAGGAAAAATTCTACATCACATGGAAAATGAACAATATGTTACTGAATGATCAGTGGGTTAGAGAAGATGTAAAGGAGGAAATCAAAAAATTCTTAGAGATACATGAAAATACAGACGCAACATATCGGAATCTATGGGACACAATGAAAGCAGTTTTAAGAGGGAAATTCATTGCCTGGAGGTCATTCCTGAAAAAAAGTAAAACCGAACAAATAAATGAGCTCACACTTTAACTCAAAGCCCTAGAAAAGGAAGAGCAAAACAACAGAAAATGTAGCAGAAGGCAAGAAATAATTAAAATCAGAGCAGAAATCAACGAAATTGAAACAAAAGAAACTATTGAAAAAATTAACAAAACTAAAAGGTGGTTCTTCGAAAAAATATATATGTTCGACAGACCCTTAGCCATGCTAATGAAGAGAAGAAGAGAGAGAACTCAAATTACTAACATATGGGATGAAAAAGGCTATATTACAACAGATGCTTCCGAAATACAGAAGACAACTAGAAATTATTTGGAAAACCTATATTCCAATAAAATAGAATATAGTGAAGACATCAACAAATTTCTTAAGTCATATGATTTGCCCAGACTGAGTCAGGAGGATTCACACAATTTAAACAGACCAATGTCAATGGATGAAACAGAAGAAGCAATCAAAAGACTACCAACCAAGAAAAGCCCAGGAACGGATGGCTATACAGCGGAGTTTTACAAAACATTTAAAGAAGATTTAATACCAATACTTTTCAAGTTATTTCAGGATAGAGAAAAAGAGGGAGCTCTGCCAAATTCATTCTATGAGGCCAACATCACGCTGATTCCGAAATCAGAAAAAGACACCTCAAAGAAAGAAAACTACAGACCAATATATCTGATGAACCTACATGCAAAAATCCTCAATAAAATTCTGGCGAATCGAATACAAAGGCACATCAAAAAAATTATGCAACATGATCAAGTAGGATTCATCCCTGGGATGCAACGATGGTTCAATATACGGAAATCAATAAATGTTATTCACCACATCAATAGACTTAAAGATAAGAACCATATGATCATCTCGTTAGAAGCAAAAAAAGCACTTGACAAAGTACAGCATCCCTTTATGTTCAAAAAATTAGAAAAACTAGGGATAACAGGAAATTACCTCGACATTGTAAAAGCTATCTATGCAAAGCCTCAGCTAGCATCATTATGAATGCAGAAAAATTGAACGCATTTCCTCTAAAATCTGGAACAAGACAGGGATACCCTCTCTCACCACTTCTATTCCATATAGTTCTCAAAACACTGGCCAGAGCAATTAGACAGACTAAAGAAATAAAAGGCATAAAAATAGGAAAATAAGAACGTAAATTATCACTATTTTCGGGTGACATTATTCTAAACATAGAAGACACAAAAGGGTCTACAAAAACTACTAGAACTAAAAAATGAATGACCTGCGACCCACCGGCAGGTCAGGCCCAGCACCTACGGAGGGGCACTGTTGCCCCACGCACCTGCAAGGTAGGCGGTACCGTGACCACTGACAAAACAGGCCCAGTGGCCCGTCTGACACATCACCCCGGTTAGAGGAGGGGCAGGGCCGCCACCAGCGCCTGTTAGGTAGACAGACCTGCAAACGAGAGACAGAACAGGCCTAGCAGCCAGCGGAGGGGCAGAGCCGCTGCTCACGCCTGCAAGATAGGCGGACCTTGACCACCGAAAGAACAGGCCCACCAAAAGTACAGGCACAGCGACCTGCCGGCGTGGTAGGCACATTGCCCCAATTGGAGGAGGGGCAGAACCACTGCCAAAGCCTGCGAGGGAAACTTTGCAACTATACAAGAGCAATATAAATATATAGGGGGAAAAATCAATAACACAACAGTTTCACCAAGCAGAAAGAAACGCGATCAGTATGAAAAGAAAAGGAAAGAAAGGACCACAAGCAATGCAGGTCAACTCAACTTTAGAAGAGGTAATATCTGCATCAGATGGAATGTTAGATAAAGAATTCAGGATATACATGCTTCAGATAATCTGGAGTCTCAAGGAAGACATTAGACAGCAAAATCAGACAATGAAAGACCACTTCAACCACTTCGAAAATGAATTACATAAACAAATCCAAGAAGCAAAAGATCAATTATACAGGGAGATCGAGGTTATAAAAAACAAACAAACAGAAATCCTGGAAATGCAGGAAACAATAAACCAACTTAAAAACTCAATTGAGAATACTACCAGCAGAGTAGAACACTTAGAAGATAGAACATCAGACAACGAAGACAAAGTATTTCAACTGGAGAAGAACATACACAGCTAAGCAAAGCTGTTAAGAAACCATGAGCAGAACATTCAAGAATATGGGATAACATAAAGAGACCAAACTTAAGAGTCATTGGGATACAGGAAGGTATAGAGGTCCAAACAAAAGGAATGAGCAATCTATTCAATGAAATAATACGAGAAAACTTCCCAGACTTGAAGAATGAGACAGAATCCCAAATCCTAGAAGCCTACAGGATGCCGAATGTGCAAAATCATAAGAGATCCACACCTAAACACATTATAATGAAGATGCCCAACATACAGAATAAGGAGAGAATTTTAAAAGCTACAAGAGAAAGGAAGCAGATTACATTTAGGGGTAAACCAATCAGGATAACAGCTGATCTTTCAACACAGACTCTGAAACCTAGAAGATCCTGGAATAACATATTTCAAACAGTGAAAGAAAATGGGTTCCAACCAAGAATTGTGTATCCAGCAAAATTAAGCTTCGGTATGGAAGATGAAATTAAAACCTTCCACGATAAACAAAAGTGAAAAGAATTTGCAGCTAGAAAACCATCTCTTCAAAATATCCTCGGCAAAATATTACAGGAAGAGGAAATGGAAAATATCAATGAAAACCAACAGCGGGAGGGAGTAGAGTAAAGGCTGGGGATAATCAAAGAGGAAAACAAACCATGTTTAGGAACATAAATAAACAAATATCGCTGGAAGAACAACCCATATCTCAATAATAACCCTAAATGTTAATGGCTTAAACTCACCAATTAAGAGACACAGGCTAGTAGAATGGATCACAAAACAAGACCCAACAATATGCTGCCTTCAGGAGACGCATTTGATAGGAAAAGACATACATAGACTGAAGGTGAAAGGTTGGGAAAAATCATATCACTCATATGGACTTTGGAAACAAGCAGGAGTGTCCATACTCATATCATATAAAATAGATTTCAAGCCAAAGTTAATCAAAAGGGATGAAGAGGGACACTACATACAGCTCAAGGGAACCATACACCAACAAAACATCACAATCATAAATATATATGCCCTAAACAATGATGCAGCTATGTTCATCAAACAAACTATTCTCAAGTTCAAGAGTCTAATAGACCACCATACAATAATTATGGGAGACTTCAACACACCTCTCTCACCACTGGATAGATCTTCCAAAGAAAAGTTGAATAAGGAAACTATAGAACTCAATAACATAATTAATAACCTGGACTTAATTGACATATATAGAATATACCACCCAAGATCAAGCAGTTACACTTTTTTCTCAGCAGCACATGGATCCTTCTCAAAAATAGATTTTATATTATGTCACAGGGCAACTCTTAGACAATATAAAGGAGTAGAGATAATACCATGCATCTTATCTGAACATAATGGAATGAAATTGAAAATCAACGATAAAAGAAGTAAGGAAAAATCATGCATCACTTGGAGAATGAAAAATAGGTTACTGAATGATCAATGGGTTATAGAAGACATCAAGGAGGAAATTGAAAAATTCTTAGAGATAAATGAAAACACAGACACAACATGTCGGAATCTATGGGACACATTGAAAGCAGTTCTAAAAGGAAAATTTATTGCTTGGAGTTCAATCCTTAAAAAAAGAAAAAAAAACAACAAATAAATGATCTAATACTTCAACTCAAAGTCCTAGAAAAAGAAGAGCAAAACAACGGCAAAAAAGTAGAAGACAAGAAATAATTAAAATCAGAGCTGAAATTAATGAAATCGAAACAAAAGAAACAATTGAAAAAATTGACAAAACTAAAAGTTGGTTGTTTGAAAAAATAAATAAAATTGACAGACCCTCAGCCACGCTAACGAAGAGAAGAAGAGAGAGAACTCAAATTACTAGCATACGGGATGAAAAAGGCAATATCACAACAGACACTTCAGAAATACAGAAGATTATCAGAAATTATTTTGAATCCTTATACTCCAATAAAATAGAAGATAGTGAAGCCATCGATAAATTTCTTAAGTCATATGATTTGCCCAGATTGAGTCAGGAGGATATTGACAACCTAAACAGACCAATATCAATTGAGGAAATAGAAGAAACCATCAAAAGACTACCAACTAAGAAAAGCCCAGGACCGGATGGGTATACAGCAGAATTTTACAAAACCTTTAAAGAGGAACTAATACCAATACTTTTCAAGCTATTTCAGGAAAATGAAAAAGAGGGAGAACTTCCAAATTCATTCTAAGAGGCCAACATCGCCCTGATTCCTAAACCAGACAAAGACACTCCAAAGAAAGAAAACTACAGACCAATATCTCTAATGAACCTAGATGCAAAAATCCTCAATAAACTTCTGGCGAACCGGATACAAAAACATATCAAAAAAATTGTGCACCATCATCAGGTAGGATTTATCCATGGGATGCAAGGTTGGTTCAATATACGGAAATCAATTAATGTTATTCACCACATCAATAGCCTTAAAAATAAGAACCATATGATCATCTCGATAGATGCGGAAAAAGCATTCGACAAAGTACAGCATCCCTTTATGTTCAAAACTCTAGAAAAACTAGGGATAACAGGAACATACCTCAATATTGTAAAAGCAATCTATGCTAAGCCTCAGGCTAGCATCATTCTGAATGGAGAAAAACTGAAGGCATTCCCTCTAAAATCTGGAACAAGACAGGGATGCCCTCTCTCACCACTTCTGTTCAACATAGTTCTCGAATCACTGGCCAGAGCAATTAGACGAAAGAAATTAAAGTCATAAAAATAGGAAAAGAAGAACTCAAATTATCTCTATTTGCAGATGACATGATTCTATACCTAGCAGAGCCAAAAGGGTCTACAAAGAAACTATTAGAGCTAATAAATGAATTCAGCAAAGTGGCCGGATATAAAATCAACACGCATAAATCAAAGGCATTCCTGTATATCAGCGACAAATCCTCTGACATGGAAATGAGGACAAGCCCCCCATTCACAATATCCTCAGAAAAAATAAAATACATGGGAATCAACCTAACAAAAGAGGTGTAAGACTTATACATTCAAAACTACAGAACCCTAAACAGAGAATTGAAGAAGATCTTAGAAGATGGAAAAATATACCCTGTTCATGGATAGGTAGAACTAACATCATCAAAATGGTGATATTACCAAAAGTTCTCAATAGGTTTAATGCAATGCCAATCAAAATCCCAATGGCATTTCTTGTAGAAATAGAGAAAGCAATCATGAAATTCATATGGAAAAATAAAAGGCCCAGAATAGCAAAAACATTGCTAAGCAGGAAGTGTGAATCAGGCGGTATAGCTATACCAGACTTCAAACTATACTACAGAGCAATAGTAACAAAAACAGCATGGTACTGGTACCAAAACAGGCGGGTGGACCAATGGTACAGAATAGAGGACACAGAAACCAAGCCAGGAAACTACAACTATCTTATATTCGATAAAGGGGCTAAAAGCATGCAATGGAAGAAGGCTAGCATCTTCAACAAATGGTGTTGCGAAAACTGGAAATCCATATGCAACAAATTGAAACTGAATCCCTTTCTCTCGCCATGCACAAAAGTTAACTCAAAGTGGATCAAGGAACTTGATATCAAATCAGGGACATGGCGTCTGATAGAAGAAAAAGATGACTATGATCTACATACTGTGGGGTCGGGCTCCAAATTCCTCAATAGGACACCCATAGCACAAGAGTTAATAACTAGAATCAACAAATGGGACTTACTCAAACTAAAAAGATTTTCTCTGCAAAAGAAACAATAAGAGAGGTAAATATTGAGCCTACGTCCTGGGAACAAATCTTTACTCCTCACACTTCAGACAAAGCCCTAATATTCAGAATATACAAAGAACTAAAAAAATTAGACAATGAGATAACAAATAACCCAATCAACAAATGGGCCAAGGACCTGAACAGAAATTTCTCAGAGGAGGACATACAATCAATCAACAAGTATATGAAAAAATGCTCACCATCTCTAGCAGTCAGAGAAATGCAAATCAAAACCACCCTAAGATACCATCTCACTCCAGTAAGATTGGAAGCCATTAGGAAGTCAAACAACAACAAGTGCTGGCGAGGATGTCGGGAAAAGGGTACTCTTGTACATTACTGGTGGGACTGCAAATTGGTGCGCCCAATTTGGAGAGCAGTATGGAGATTTCTTGGAAAGCTTGGAATGGAACCACCATTTGATCCAGCTATTCCCCTACTCGGTCTATTCCCTAAAGACCTAAAAAGAGCACACTATAGGGACACTGCTACATCCATGTTCATAGCAGCACAATTCACAATAGCAAGACTGTGGAACCAACCTAGATGCCCTTCAATAGAAGAATGGATAAAAAAAATGTGGCATTTATACACAATGGAGTATTACTCTGCATTAAGAAATGACAAAATCATAGAATTTGGAGGGAAATGGATGGCATAAGAGCAGGTTATGCTAAGTGAAGCTAGCCAATCCCTTAAAAACAAAAGCCAAATGTCTTCTTTGATATAAGGAGAGTAACTAAGAACAGAGTAGGGACGAAGAGCATGAGAAGAAGATTAACATTAAACAGGGATTAGAGGTGGGAGGGAAAGGGAGAGAGAAGGGAAATTGCATGTAAATGGAAGGAGACCCTCAGGGGTATAGAAAATTACATACAAGAGGAAGTGAGGGGAAAGGAGGAAAAATATAAGGGGGAGAAACGAATTACAGTAGAGGGGGTAGAGAGAGAAGAGGGGAGGGGAGGGGGAGGGGGGATAGTAGAGGATAGGAAAGGCAGAAGAATACAACAGTCACCAGAATGGCAATATGTAAATCAATGGTTGTGCAATTGATGTGATTCTGCAATCTGTATATGGGGTAAAAATGGGAGCTCATATCCCATTTGAATCAAAGTGTGAAATATGATATATCAAGAACTATGTAATGTTTTGAACAACCTACAATAAAATTAATTAAAAAAAAACAAAATAAAACAACAACAACAAAAAAAACAGCATGGTACTGGTACCAAAACAGGCGGGTGGACCAATGGTACAGAATGGAGGACACAGAGACTAATCCAAAAAGCTACAACTATCTTATATTTGAAAAAGGAGCTAAAAGCATGCAATGGAGGAAATATAGTATCTTCAACAAATGGTGTTGGGAAAAATGGAAATTGATATGCAACAAAATGATACTGAATTCCTTTCTGTCGCCATGCACAAAAGTTAACTCATAGTGGATCAAGGTGCTAGACATCAAATCAGAGACTCTGTGTCTGATAGAAGAAAAAGTTGGCTCTGATCTACATATTATGGGGTTGGGCTCCAAATTCCTTTACAGGACACCCATAGCACAAGAGTTAATAACAAGAATCAACAAATGGGACTACTTAAACTGAAAAGTTTTTTCTCAGCAAGAGAAAGAATAAGAGAGGTAAATAAGGAGCATACATTATGGGAACAAATTTTTACTCCTCACACTTCAGATAGAGCCCTAATATCCAGAATATACAAAGAACTCAAAAAAATAGACAATAAGATAACAAATAACCCAATTAAAAAAATGGGTCAAGGACTTGAACAGACACTTCTCAGAGGAGGACATACAATCAATCAACAAGTACATAAAAAATGCTCACCATTTCTAGCAGTCAGAGAAATTCAAATTGAAATCACCCTAAGATACCATCTCACTCCAGTAAATTGGCAGCCATTATGAAGTCAAACAACAAGTGCTGGCAAGGATGTGGGGTGAAAGATACTCTTGTACATTGCTGGTGGGACTGTAAACTGGTGTGGCCAATTTGGAAAGCAGTATGGAGATTCCTGGGAAAGCTGTGAATGGAACCACAATTTGACTCAGCTATTGCCCTTCTCGGACTATTCCCTGAAGACCTTAAAAGAGAGTAATACAGGGATACTACTACATCGATTTTCATAGCAGTACAATTCACAACTGAAACACTGTGGATCCAACCCAGATGCCCTTCAATAGATGAATGGATAAAAAACATGTGGCATTTATACACTATGAAGTATTACGCAGCACTAACAAATGACAAATTCATAAAATTTGCAGAAAAATGGATGGCACTGGAGAAGATTATGCTTAGTGAAAATAGCCAATCCCTAAAAAATAAATACCAAATGTCTTCTTTGATATAATGAGAGCAACTAAGAACAGAGCAGGGAGCAATAGCAGGAAGAAAAGATTAACTTTAAACAGAGACATGAGGTGGGAGGGTAAGTAAGAGAAAAGGGAAATTGCATGGTAATGGAGGGAGACCCTCATTGTTACACAAAATTACATATCGTTGTGAGTGGAATGGGAAAATAAACATGGAGTGAAATGAATTACAGTAGATGGGGGAAAAAGAGAAGATAGGAAGGGAGGGGAGGGGAGATAGTAGAGTATAGGAAAGGTAGCAGAATACAACAGTAACTAATAGGGCATTATGTAAAAATGTGGATGTGTAACCGATGTGATTCTGTAATCTCTATTTGGGCTAAAAATGGGAGTTCATAAGCCACTTGAATCTAATGTAAGAAATATTATATGTCAAGAGATTTGTAATGTTTTGAGCAACCAATAAAAGAAAAAAAAAGTAGCAATATATATGCCAATCAAAATTCATCATGAAATATATATAATCCACAGATCGAAAAATATTCATTTTACTGAACATGGATTAATGTATAATGATATTCAACTAGGAAGCTCACCCATAGGTTGAATTTTCAGTTCCAACAGCATTTAGGAGGAGTGATCCTTTAGCACAATTTGCATCTGCCAATTCAGTTACCTCACAAGTATGTACGTGTGGTACCAGGTAGAATTCTATATGTGCATATAAAAATACATGTGCTGAATAGGCTACAGAGAAAGGGAGACAGGAATTCACATATTTTTTAATTTAAAAAACACATGTAGAACTATTTCAACAAAAAAAATTGACTAGATTTATAACTCCTACACTATATAATGCAAAAACCAATTGTAACAATACACCATGCCTCCTCGGAACTGCTTGTATTTCTATTCTGTTTGGGTTATTTTTCACCATCATATTAGAATTATAAGTCAGAGTATAGTAGGGTATGTGTTAGTTTCAGGGCTTCAGTATTTCAAATAGAAAATTGAAAAATGAATCGAATGTGTATGTAAATATGTGTTACACAAAAATCTTTCCACTCACATTCAGAACAATGTCTTGATATTAGCTTGGCCCCAAGTAAGACACAATTAGAGTAGAAAAGTGTGAAAATCTGTGAATACATATCTGGAATGGAATATGCTCGGGAGTTCACAACCTTGGAGGTGGTAGAGGAGTTTCCAAAAGTAAAGAACAGGGTAAACACTCCACAAACATGGAGCTCTGCTGGCCTAAGACTTCTTGGGAAACTGCCTCTGAGGTTGGGCACTTGAAATATATGTTGTTGTCATGAGCTTTAACTTCCTTTGTAGTGAGACCATCAAAGATGGGTCTGCATCTATGTGACCTGGAAGACATGGTTTCTTATATTCCAACGACCATGAGGCAGCAGTGCTGAATTCTCTCTTTGTAGGTAAACTGTGGCCACTGGAGGCTAAGTGTCTCCTCGTGTGGACTCTGAAGACATTTGGTCATCCTCCACTTTTCGTGGTGTTTCTTGCTGCTGCACTGGGAATTTGGTATTTGCTTCACCAAATACAAGGAGTTCTACTAGAATACAGTGCTGGAGGGAGTTCTGTCACGTGTGGTGGGTCAGGGTCTGCAGGAGAATGCACCAACCATGCTTCTATCCAACATAGCTTGCCCCAATAACCATAGTTAACTGATTCTGAACATTGCCCTGAAACCTCTCCATATAAAAAATGCCTTTACATATAAGTGTCTGATTTCTGCACTATGTCAGTCATAATCCATTTGGAAGCCAATGGCCGATCCACGTGGCCGCACCATGGTGTTTTATCACACACCTGCCCACCACTGCTCTGGGCCCACTACTCAGCAGGATACTAATTACTGGCATCTCTGTTCTACACCATTTACATAAAACCCAGTAAAACAAGGCATTCTCTGGTATACACATGATCAACCACAGGACTTCCAAAGTTTCTCCAGTGCCACCTGGTCATGGGAATTTCAAAAATTTCATGGTATTTATCTAGCCATTTTTCAAAGATTAAGTTGGAGGCACTGTGGGTTTCAAATCATTCAGGAACCATTAAGTGTTGAGAAAGCTCATTTCAATGAAAGCTTTGGAGAACACTCACAGGCAAGGCTTCTCAAAGAGTTGCCAAAAGGTCACATGAAGCCAGGCAAATTGAGGTCTACAATGTGAGGTCCATGTGTGTTTTGACTCTCAACTATACCTGCCAATCTTTCAGAAAAAAATCATGTGATATCCTGCCTGAGATTCCCATTGTTTTGTGGAAAGACACCCTGGGGCTAGATCTCAGTTTTCATGGGTGAGTCTCATGCATTGCCTTCTAAAATCTAAACACGATTCATGGCAATACTTCTCTGAGTTCAGTTCTAGAACTCAGTCTCTAAGGGGAATCACACCAGAGTTCAAGCTCAGGTGGACCCAGTCATTCTTTCCAACCACCACAAAAATGACCGCAATTAAAATCAAAACACTCCCACAGGGCCCTCATCTTCTTCCCTAAAGACACTCATCATAACCTCTGGCTGGAGATTTCTATGAGGGGCACAGCCTAAGAAAGTGTCCAAAATAAGCTCACTTGCCCCTCATTTGCCTAAAATCATAGTGGCCTGGACACTCCTCCTGTGAACCAGGAGTGATCAAATATTCCTGCTGTTAAAGTGTTCCGCTTCTCCAATTTGAGGCCTACTGGCTGTGAGGTATGGATTCTTTAAGTGATTTGGAGTCATGAGAAAACCCAAGCAAATACGGGCTAGCCTCTGCAGGGATTTGAAGAACTCATTTAATCCAAAGGATCCCTATTCTCACTTGATGGAGGTCAGGAACCTAAAACAAGAAGGCAAAAAAATTCATCCACAATGACTTCTCTTTTTGCCATTTCGGTTTGGGAAGCACATGGGATTTTTATTCAGATCCATTGGGTGCTGAGAATCTAAGTCACAGCCTCACACAAGGACCAGAGACTGATTCAGACACATCCCATTCCAAAGCAATTAAGCAAAGAGCCACAGGTGAAGCCCATTCATTTCCATATGAAAACAGTTTTCTTCAGGTTTCACAAAGGGTTGGCATGAGGCAAAGACCTTCCTGACATTCAGGGTAATTGAATCAGAAGTAAGCAAATGGCCCAAGAAGGGTTTCTTCACTGAGACTTTACTGGTCACACTGATATCTGAGTTTTCTGAGATGCTCTCATTCTCTTCAGCTATCCAGTACATGGCCATGTCACAGAGCCTTGTGGTGTTACATATCTGGGACACAAAACCATGAGCGTATTCTGTAGAGTGGCCAGAATTCACGAAGAAAAGAGTAACTTAAGAAGACAGTAGGTGTTGCCCATCCATAAGGCAAAGTGAAGTCCATTAATCAATTGGGCAGTATTAATGTGGGGAAGCTTTCTACTAGAGAAAACAAGTCGATTGATGCATTCTCTTTTCTAATGTCTACAACCAAAGATACAGTGGGATACACAGACATAGAAACCCTCACAATGTCAAAGGACTTACTAGAAACAGTCCACTCCACACCAAAAAAAAACGCCTTTCCTACCTATTCTCAGAACATGAGAAAAAAACCACAAACTCACACCCACAACGGCAAAGCCACCTCCTTCCCCCAAGTAGGTATGTGACTATCCAGAGTGTCTTCTGACTGGTGGGCCATATTATGTTCCCACGAAGTGGCCTGTCCTGTCTCAGATCTGGTCTCCTTGGCCAACTCTGTGAAGTTGTCAGGAGAAAGCGGTGAGCCACTACCTGCTTTCTCAGGGAAGGTACCTCTTCAGAGATCTGCTAGCATTTGGCCATCCTCACATCAGTAGGTACCAAGAAAGACTGACTCTGTTCTTGGGAAAAGCAAACAAGTTAGCCCAATGGGACTAGGACTGGGTCTGGCTCTGGGTGCCTGGCTTCCTGGATCCCAAGTTCAGAGAATTCCATCACCAAGGAAGTGAGAAGAGGTCACTTCCTTCAGGAACTGAATGAGGTCACTGCCTTGAAAACCACTTTGTCCTAACAGTTGCTTCCAAGGTTCCCATGAGATGAAGGCTGCCCCAACATCCTGTGACACATTCAGAAGTTAGAATGGAATATCAACCTTAGGCACCCGGGAACAGCTCTCCACACAGGCCTGGTTTCTTCCAACTTCTCTACAATAAGAAGAGAGAGGCTGATTTAGACCCATCAATTCATCCTGACCAGGTTGTTTGCCATGGAAGATTTCTATTGCTCTCTCAGGTCCTACATAGCTGCATAAATCTTCTCCAAGGATCATTTCTCCATGGATCTTTGAGGTTCTCAGAAGGTGGAAGATCACCTACATTCCTATATTGTAAGACCAACTCTGCCCTGCTTTTCTGTAAGTTATATTGAGGGAACAGTGTATGTTTAGGGTTAATAACATGTTTGATTTGGGTTACGAATCATTTTGTGAGATGAATAATGGTATTGGCAACCTTTGATATTTACAAGAGTATATAGGTGAAATATAAGTATGAAAGCAGAAAATTAGGAAAGATTTGAAGCCCAGAAGGGAATTGGACCCTTAAGTGGTATTCTTAGCTTTGAGTTATGTGCTGCACAGTTGTCTCAGATAAATCAATATACAATGGCATAGGACCTTGTACCTTGGATGATTGAATGTTGAAGAGAACATCCAGTCAAAAAGCGATATTCACTATGATGAGGAAGGTACTCGTTAGGTTTAGAATGAAGAGTGAGTATAGGATTTGGACAAAACGTTTTTTAGCAATAGGGTTTTGGTTAGAGAGTGAGTGTAAATGTCAGCACATGTGAAGAGTCAGTCATAATGATGAACTGGGAAAAATATGAGGGAAAGCAGATATCAATAAAGACATTAGGAAATCAAGCAAAGTACAAAGTGAGTGATAGGATTAGACATTTTCAACAGGCTTGAGGTTGAACATATAATCTTAGGAAGAAACAAATATGTAGTCACCAATAGGATTGACATTTGAGAGCATTAGGCAACCTGGACATGTATGTTTTTAGTAATCCATGCTCACTTTCCATTTAGGCTTTGGTACAATTGAAAGTGTGACCTTTGCTTTTTGTGTCCAGAATATTTC
Organism: Callospermophilus lateralis; assembly: GCF_048772815.1. Classification (NCBI taxonomy): domain Eukaryota; kingdom Metazoa; phylum Chordata; class Mammalia; order Rodentia; family Sciuridae; genus Callospermophilus; species Callospermophilus lateralis. The sequence continues at coordinate 557,891 of NW_027515504.1, forward strand.
TGTGATAAAATGTATGTGTATATCACGTGACATTAGTATTTCTTCCACCATTTCCAGGAGCAATATTTTGAGAACATATAAATTTGTATTGGGGTACAAATAGGTATACCTTCTGTCTATGAATATAGCAATAACGGATGAATAGACCATACTGGGAATAAATAATATAACTGGATCCACTTTAAATAATGGATTGAATGGATATCTGAAAATATATAAGAAATGTTATAATGATACACAATCAATTATTCCAACCAGTTATATATCTAATGGTCATCTTAGGGTTATGTTTTATCATGAAGGGTGTGTGAGTTTTGCTTAAAAATTGATCATGGAAATCGAAAATAATATATTTGAAAAAAAGTCTCATGAAAAGACCAGTCAAGAAACATAGGGAAATACATGTGTTCTGGAGCAAGAAGTGATTGAAAGTGAAACAAATGCCTATAAATTTGCTAAGTAGTGGATGAAATATATATCCTATGATGTGTATAAACTGAAGAAATAGTAATGTACCAGTGTTGAATAATAATTAATGTCAAAATACACATCATGTCCCATAGAAATCTACTTGCATTGATGTTAAACTAGGTCAGTTAATGTAGAAATACTAGGATTTGTTTGCACCTTTCACTGAAGTTAGTTTTCAGTACTAGAAAACAAATATGTATTTCAGGTGGATGAATATTTCTGAGAATAATCTTGTGAAAAGTTGAATATTAATCCACATACATGAACATGAATAAATTTAGGGAGTGTATATAAGACACATATATTTCATATTTTGAAAAATCTAGAGATTTATATATTGTGTGTTTGTGTGTGTGTGTGTATATATATATATACACACACACACACAAACACACACAAAGACATTCAAAAGTAGAATTATATATGCCAATCGAATTTCACCATGAAATATATATCATCCACAGATCCAAAAATATTCATTTTACTGAACATGGATTTATGTATAATGTTATTAAACTAGGAAGCTCACCATTAGCTTGAATTTTCAGTTCCAACAGCGTTTAGGTGGAGTGATCTCTTCTCACAATTTGTATCTGCAATGTCAGGCACCTCACAAAAATGTACGTGTGATATCAGGTAGGATTCTATATGTGCATATAAAAATTAATGTGCTGAATAGGTTACAGCGAAAGGGAGATAGGAATTCACATATTTGTTAACTTTAATACACATATAAAACAATTTCTATTAAAAAATGACTAGATTTATAACACCTACCATTTATCTTGCAAAAGGCAAGTCCAATATACACCATGCCTCCTCTGAACTGCTTATATTTCAATTCCGTTTGGGTTATTTTTCTCCATCATATTAGTATTTGTAGTTAGCGTCTAGAAGGGTATGGGTTATTGTCAGGAATTCAGTATTTCAATTGGAAAATTGGAAAGTGAATCCAATGTGTATGCAATTATGTGCTGCACAATATTCTTCCCACTCTCATCCAGAACAATGGCTTGACATTACCTTCGCCCCAAGTAAGACACAATTAGAGAAGAAGAGTTAGAAATTCTGTGAATACATATCTGGAATGGAAAATGCTCAGGAGTTCACAACCTTGGAGGTGGTAGAGGATTTTCCAAAAGTAAGGGACAGGGTTGATCACCCAACATGATCTTTCATTAAAATTGTGAGCCATCTTGCCACAAAGCCATGAAAAGATAATTTTTGCTTTAGTATAAATTACTGCAAATTCTGAACCTGCTTAGAATGCCTGACCATGTTTTGAACTCACCCATGCCTGGCTCTCTGACCAGATAACAGCCCATTCTGAAACTTTAATGACACCTCATAAATATTCGCCTTCCCTGGCCAGACAACGACCCTCTCAGAGGCTCTAATGGTCCTCATAATTTCTGATGCTGGGGCCAGAAAAAAAAATGTAAACTACAATTAGTGTGATGCTTGTCAAAGTTCTGTTTTCTGTAACCCTCCTTTTGTGTAACTTTCTTTGCTATAAAGCTGGGCTGTAGGAAAGGTGGGGTTGCTGTCTTGTTCCCGCCAGTTTGAGAGGGAGAGGCAGCCCGGCTGCTTGAAATATTAAGCTTGCCTTAATTTGATTTTAATTGGAGTCAGTGGTCTTTTCTTGTGTCCTGGACTAACATTTTGGAGTTCCCCAGCAACATGACCCGACCTGATCACAAAGCCAGACTGCTGGAAATTCTGAAGCTGGCCTATCCTCCAGGACTCCGGGCTGGAGAGCCAAGTTCCAAAACCTTGGAATGAGCCTTCAGTCCGTGGATCACTGCAGTGAACCATCGCACTAAAACTATTATCAAGCACCTGGTGGAGGAGGCCTTCATAGGTAAGAGGCGCCTTTATAACATCTGATATCCGGTTAAGGGAGTACTCTTCTGATGACAGAGAGGTGGCCTGGGAAGGCTCACATATACTCCTGTCTGGGACAGTAATAGGAATCCTTCTTTCCTCTGTTCTGTTCTGTAGGGAATACCTCTGAAAGTGTAGAGAGGTGCCGACTGGCATGCAGGAGCTCCTATCCCGGAGCTTTAGCAAGACGCTGCATTGCTCCTCTGGTTTTCTGTTTATTTGCTGAGTTTCTCTTTTTTTTTTGTGTGTGTTTTGTTCTGTGTTCTAAATGTTTTTTATTTGTTTGTTTTTGTGCATTTTGTTGTGTGATTTCTGTGGTAAAAACTTAAGAATATTGGACTTGAAAATGGGTAATAAATCATGTAAGCCTGACACCCCTTTGGACTGTGTTTTAAAGAAATGTGATGCACTATACCCGCCTTTGTTAAGCAGGATGAGAGAAGCCCCTAGCTGGCTGTCTGGAGCACACCCACGGCAGAGGGCAATGCCTGCTGGGGACCTAATAACTGAGTATCTCCCAGGTTAACAAGTGAAACTCCTTTAAAACCCCTTGTCCCTCCAGATCAAGAGAGTCACAACTTTGGACAAAGTCCCCTGTTTTTCTCCTTTGTTAGCAAAGCAGTAAACCTCCCTTTTACTTTTTCTCAAACCCTGTCCTTATATTAAATTGGTATTAATTGGCTTCAAGGTCCGGAACCGAAATTTAAGTTACAAATTTTGATACCGCCCCTGACCCTGGAATTTTTGAGAGCTGACTACTGAAATGTTAGGAGATTCAGCGTGCTTGGGGTGGAACCGAACCAGAGGAGCTAATCCTGTAAGTAAAAGACGGGACTGAGGGACTCCCAGCAGCTGCCGAAGTCCTGTTGCTTCAGTGAATTCCCTCCTTCCTTCCCTGCACTGTAAGTATTATGCCACCTCTGTCTTCTTAAAAAAGAGAAAAAGAAAAAGGAGACACTAAATGCAGTAAAGTCACCATGGAGACCTTTGATATTGCATTTCAGGTTCCCCCTCTGTGAAAACATCTGATTCCCTTGTGGCGACATATATCGTGCCACTGGTGTAGGAGATTTTTCTCTTTTCTGCTGTTTTAAAGGCTTCTGTCCTGTCAGCCATAGTCTGGAGCTCCTTTCTGTCTGTCTTTTGTCTTTGTTTCTGGCCATTTAAGACATGTGCAATAATGTGTTGATATTATAAATTGTTTCTTGGGAATGATCTTAGCTGAATGTGTGTCTAAAGGATGATGTTTTATTGTAACAATATGGTATCTGAATGGGTTTTTGAAGCATTGCACAATCTTGAAGTTAATAGTCGGGTTTAGGTAATTTTTAGTTTATGATTTCAGATAATTCATGCCAGAGAACTTAAATACTTAAAATGGAAAACTAAAGAATTCTACTTCCAAGTTGGCAAGTAACTTCCTAATCATTCAGTCTTTTTTTTTAACCAATTTTTAATTGGGTAGCCTGGGAAAATGTCACAGTGTGTATCAGTGCATTAATTTGGACAAGGATAGTAAATCATAGAATGGTATCTGTTGACAAAAAAAAGATGTTAAGGTATAAAATTTTGTGAATTGTATCTTAAAATTGTATCATAATTTTCAACATCCTCACCTGAAAATTATGGTTAAAGTGCCTTAGGCCTGAGGTGTCTGCTTAGAATAGCAGTTTTGTCCAGCTCCTTCCAGAACTCAGCCAGGACTTATGTTGAAATGTAAATGAAAGAAGCCTGCAAACTCAGTAGGAGACTGATCTGATGTCTAAGTGGGAAAAAAAAAGGTATATCGTATGGTATTTACTAATTACTGGCCAGTCATTTTTTCTAGGACTCTCATTTTTTTCCTTAGATTCTGTATTTTTTTGAGCTCATTATTTTGATCCTACAGAACTAGGTTAATATTTTTCTGATCAGTTCTATATTTGACCAACAGTGGAGTTTTGAAACATTGCAATGGAGATTTTACCTGCGAAAAGCTACAAGGCCTTACTATTATTATTTGTGCACACTTTTGTTATGTGTTGTATGTCTATATATCCATATGTTCGTATATCATATATGTGATATACAAATTAACATATATAAGGAGTGATCATTAAAAAAAAGCACTCATAAAAACAAATTTTAAAAAGTGGATTCAAAGATCTTTAATTCACGTGATTTAAATGATTCACTTTAAATTTGGATAAGCAAATAACAATAAATGTCTTTAAATATAAGCTTACAAGTTTTTCTAGCTGCTCAAAAATCTAATAAAATATTAATGTCTATAAAATGTCTAATATGCCTTGGTTCTAGGACTTTTCCTTTAACAAAGAAATGGTTTACACTGTTCAATACATTTCTCTAATATTTTGATAAATAAGTGAAGAAAATTTGATATGGGATTACTCATTCATGAGTACTTTTGCTAGATATCTGATTGATTTAGTAAGGTCTGTATAAGTTTGTTCTAAAGTCTGTATAAGATTGTAAAAATCAGTCATGTGATAAAGCGACACAAATTTCTTAAAACAAAAGTTTACCCATAACATTGTGTTTATAAAGTTTTATTTTTCTAGAACAAGCAACCATAAAAATTAAACAACTGATTAAATAAGAACTGTTATTTTAGAGCACTCTACTGCCATTTCTTTAAAAGCTAAACTTGGTTAATGTAAAAACATCAATGTCATTGTGATGCTATTAATGTGCTCATATCTTCCAGGTATACAATTCTGTAAGGTAGAATCTTTAAAAGAGCATTTCATCAAGCTGGTGTTCTGAAGTTGTATGGTAAATATATATATATATATATATATTGGGGATTTATTTACTTGTTATCAATAAGATATATAAAGTTTTATGTTACTTTTTACATTGGGAAAAAATTTAAATATATTTTTAAGTTAATGAGCGCCTAATCTATGTAAAGGTTAAAAACTTTCAGCCTTTCTTTAATTCATGTTTTAAATGTGATATCATATGGTGTTAGCTAATATTCATGTGACCTCAAACAATTTATGTAAACTGTGTAAAATGATATTTAAAAAACAAAGATCAGCTTTAGAACTAAAACACTTAAGATTTATATAGAGCCCTGCCTTACCTGAGATAAGGCTCTGTGTCTCATCTTACAACATGTGAGAATAACTACGAAAGCAGTAGGTCACATGTTATTTAATTTAAAGTTATGTTTTTCTGTCAAGATTACTAGGATCTCAAAAAGGGGATATAATGTATAACTCAACCTAAAATTCAGGGTAGCTATTACACGAACTAAGTATTTTTACTCTTGTTAATTTTATTTTGAATTTCCTTATAAGTTAACTAAAGATTCCCTGTTAGTGTTTTACAAAAGAGTTGCTTTTAGAACACAACATTGGTTAATTTAAGATAATAAGTCATCACCTACAAGACAGACAGAAAAATAGAGATCCCAAATAATAAAAAGATAAATAATTTTAAATTATAGACATTAAAGCACAGTACTCTTAATATAAGGCTGTTAAAATTTATTTGCTGGATGTTTAAGATTAGGATTTAAAATTTAATTTAAATGAAAAGGGACAATAAAACAAATATTTGGCTCTTGCCCTCTGAGTCAGTCTGTATCCAGGGAACAGGAGACTTCTCTAAAGAACTTTGCAACTCTGAGCCACATAACCTCCTGATCAGGAAGATTAATGAGACCACTGGAGAACAGAAAGCCAATCAGTGCATTTTCTACGAAGAAGAGAGTCATCAGAGAAGGGAGATATTCCTGATGCTTCCGAGAGAAGCCACATGGTCAAGCAAGACCTGGACTCACCTAGCGCAAATGGCACTAGCAGAACTGAGAAGCTGCTCTCAAGTTTCCCCAGGAATGGCTCCCATAAAATCTCAGCTGACTGTTAACAATAGATAGAAACAAAAGTCAGTTTTACTGCTTCATCTTAAACTCTTAGCAAAGACAGATAAACCCAAAATACAGCCATTCCTGGGCATTTTAAAAAATAATAGTTATAATAATATTTTAACGTATACACTTTATGGTAGCCTCCCAAAATAAGTAAGACTGGAGGCTACAAAGAAGGATTCTCAGACAGTAATGCCTGATGAGTATAAAAAGAGACTATCAAGAGGAGGTACCAGAGGCAGAAGTTTTTTGTTTAAGGCCTACAGATATTCCTAACCTACACAGGGAGGCTTGGTGTTTGCTAGTACGATTATCCAGCCCTGAATAACAGAATTAAAGGTTTCTCTATTACACACAGAGGTCATGCTAGTAAAAGGAATTTGCAAGATCAGATGACATTAAATTATTAAACTGTATCTTATGGGGTGAAACAACTGTGACACTAAAAGTTAAGTTGAAAGTCCTGATAACTGGGGATATTGAAGACAGATGAGGGGACATCTATACAGTGACATATTTCAGCTGCTGCAACATTTATTCAGTACTCATGGTTTTTGTTTCTCTCATAGAAGAACCCATCCCCAGATGACTTTACAAACTGTTCTACCACAACCAGACTTCAAACCGAATTGACTTCTAAAAGGCAACTCATATCCCTCATGCTGTGCCCCCTCATGTCACCCTCTCTCAGCTCAGAAGAAGCCAAAATGAGTGACGACTCTCTTCTTACAACAATGGAGCCAAAAATAGATAGACTTTCATTTTAAGTAATTAATTAAGTCAGGTAAAATCATTGAGACTGGTTTTGTGTGAGTTCAAAAAATATGGAGACTGTTACGTGAGGTATTAAAATTCCCTCAGTGCTCTTCCCCTAAACTATCAAAGATTTGAAAGGGACACATTAGAAAAGGGGGGAATGATATACCCAACCTGATCTTTTATTAAAATTTGGATCCATCTTGCCACAAAGCCATGAAAAGAAAATTTTGGCTTAACTATAAATTACACCAAATTCTGAACTTGCTTGGAATGCCTGCCCATGGCCTTGAACTCACCCATGCCTGGCACTTTGACCAGGAACAGCCCTCTATGAAACTTTATTGACACCTCATAAATATTGGCCTTCCCTGGCCAGACAATGACCCTCTCTGAGGTTCTAAAGGTTTTCATAAATTCTGATGTTGGGGCCAGCAAAAAAAAAAAAAAAAAAAAAAAAATATATATATATATATATATATATATAAACTACGATTAGTGTGATGCTTGTCAGAGTTCTGATATTTGTAACCCCCCTGTAGTGTAAAATTCTGGGTTATAAACCTGGGCTGTAGGAAATTTGGGTGGCTGTCTTGTTCCCACTGTTTTGGGAGGGAGAGTCCACCTGGGCAGTGGAAATTATAAGCTTGCTTTAACTTGATTTTAATTGGAGTCAGTGGTCTTTTCTTGCATCCTGGTCTAATAGGTAAACGCTATCAAACATGCAGGTCTGCCGGCCTAAAGACTTCCTTAGAAACTGCCTCTGAGGATGGGCACTTGACATATATGTTGTTGTCAGGAACTTTAGCTTTCTTTCTAATGAGACCATCAAAGCTGGATCTGCATCTATGTGACGTGGAGGACATGGTTTCTTATTTTCCAAAGGACATGAGGCAGTAGTGCTGAATTCACTCTTTGTAGGTAAACTGTGGCCACTGAAGGCTAAGTGACTCCCTGTGTGGACTGTGAAGCCATTTGGTCATCCTCCACTTTTCATGGTGTTTCTTGCTGCCTCACTGGGAGTTTGTTATTTGCTTCACAAAATACAAGGAATTCAGCTGGGACACAGTGCTGGAGAGAGTTCTGTCACATGAAATAGATGAGGGTCTGCAGGAGAATGCATCAACCAGGCTTCTATCCCACATAGCTTGCCCCCTTGACCATAGCACCTGATTCTGAACATTGTCCTGAAACATCTCCATATAACAAGATGCCTTATATGGAGAGTTATCAGACATATAAGTGATTCCTGGCTGCACAATGTCAGCCACAAGCCATTTGGAAGTCAATGTCAGATACACATGGCCCGACCACAGATGTTTTATCACACACCTGCACACCACAGCTCTGGGCCCACTACTCAGCAGGCTCCAACATACTGGCATCTCTGTTCTACATCATTTTCATGAAACCCAGTCAATCAAGGCACTGTCTGGTACACACTTCATCAGTAACAGGACATTGAAAGGTTCTCCAGTGCCACCTGGTCATGAAAATTTCAAAAATTTCATTGTATTTATCTAGCCATTTTTCAAGGATGAAGTTGGAGAAATTGTGGGTTTCAATTCATTCAGAAACCATTAATGTTTGAGGAAGCACATTTCAAGGAAACTCTGGAGAACTCTCAGAGGCAAGGCTTCCCAAAGAGTGGACAAAGGACATATGAAGCCAGGCCCATTGAGGTCTACAATGTGAGGCCCATGTGTGTTTTGACTGTCAACAATGGCTGCCATGTCTTTCAGAATAAAATAATGTGATGCCCTGGCAGAGATTGACAATGCTCTGCGGAAAGCCACCCTGGGCATTGATCTCAGTTTCCAAAGGCAACTCTCATGCGTGGTCTCCTAAAATCCCAACACAATTCATGGCAATACTTCTCTGAGGTCAGTTCCTGAACTCAGTCTGTAAGGGGAATCACACCAGAGTTCAAGCCACTTGGACCTAGTCATCTCTTCCAACCACCACACAAATGACCACAATTAAAACCAAAACACTCCCAAATGGCCCTCATCTTCTTCCACATAGACACTCCTCATAGCCTCTGACTGGAGGATTCCATGAGGGGCACAGACCAAGACAGTTTTCCAAATAAACTCCCTTGCCCCTCATTTGCCTAAAGTCAGGGTGGCCTGGACTCCCTTCCTGTGAACCAATAGTGATCAAATAGTCCTGCTCTTAATACTGCTCTGCTTCTCTAATTTGAGGCCTACTGACTGTCTGGTATAGATTCTTTATGTGAATTGGTGTCATGAGAAAACCCAAGCCCTTATGTGCTAGCCTCTGTAGGGCTTTGAAGAACTGATTTGACACAAAGGATCCCTATTCTCACTTGATGGAGGTCAAGAAGCTTACAGAGGAAGGCGAGAGACTTCGTCCACAATGACTGCTCTTTTGGCCATTTTCATTTTGCATGCAAACTGGGAAACTTTCTTTAGATCCATCAGGTGCTGAGAATCTAAGCCACTGCCTCACATAGGGCAAAGAGGCTTATTCAGCCACATCTCTTTCCAAAGCAATTAAGCAAAGAGCCACAGGTGATGCCCATTCATTTCCATTTGAAAACTCTTTTCTTCTGGCTTCACAAAGGGGTGGCCTGGGGCAAAGATCTTCCTGACATTCAAGACAACAGAACAATAGGTAAGCAAAAGGCCCAATGCAGTGTTTTTCCACTGAGACTTTAATGGTCACACTGATATGTGAGTTTTCTGAGATGCTTCTATTCTCTTCAGCTATCCAGTACATGGCCATGTAACAGATCTTGAAGGTGGTACATATCTTGGAAAACAAACCATGCGGCTATTCTGGAGAGTGGCCAGTATTCAGGAAGAAAACAAGAACTTAGGAAGATAGTAGGTGTTGCCCATCCATAAGGCAAGCCTCTCTCCATTCTTTAATTGTGCAGGATGAATGCTGGCAAGCTTTCTACTAGACAGGACACAACCATTGATGCATTCGCTTTTCAAATGTCTACAACCACAGATACAGTGGCATGCACAGACATAGAAACACTCACGTTGTCAAACGACTTTCTAGAAACATTCCAGTCCAAACAAACAAACAGTCTTTCCTACCTATTCTCAGAAAAGAGACAAAACCACAAACTCACACCAACACCCACAACGGCACCTCCTCCCCCCAAGTATGTTGGTGAATATCGTGAGTGTCCTCTGACTGGTGGTCCATACTATGTTCCCCAAAAATGGCCTGTTCTGTCTCAGATCTGGTCTTCTTCACCAACTCTGTGAAGTTGTCAGGAGCCATGGTTGAGCCGCTACCTGCTTTCTCAGAAAAGGCTCCTCTTCAGAGGTCTCCTGGCATTTGGCCATTCTCACTTCAGTAGGTACCAACAAAGACTGACTCTGTCCTTGGTAAATCCAAACATTTGAGACCACTGGGACTGGGACTGGGACTGACTCTGGGTGCCTGGCTTCCTGGATCCCATGTTCAGAGTGTTCCATCACCAAGGAAGTGTGTACTGATATTTGCTTCTAAGGGTCCCAGTAGATGGAGACTGCCCGTACTTCCTGTGACAGTTTCACAAGTTAGAATGGTATATCAACAATAGGCACCCAGGAACAGCTCTTCTCACAGGCCTGGTTTGGTCCATCTTCTGTACATTAAGAAGAGAAATGCTGATTCAGATACATCTCTTCATCCTGACCCGGTTGTTTAACATTGAAAATGACTTTTGCTCTCTCAGGTCCTTCATAGCTGCCTTCTTCTTCTCCACGTATCATTTCTGCATGGACCTTTGAGGTTCTCATCAGATGGAAGATACCCTACAATCCAGTATTGGAAGGTCAACTCTTTCCTGCTCTTCTGTAAAGTTAGATTGAGCGAACAGTGTATGGTTAGGGTTAACAACATGTTCGATTGGGTTAGGAATAATTCTGCAGGATGAATAACGGTTATGGGAACATGCGATATTTACAAAATATACAGTTGAAATATAAATATGAAAACAGAAATCTAGGTAAGATTTGATGCCCAGAAGGGCATTGGGCCCTTGATTGGGATACTTAGCTTTGAATTAATTTCTGCACAGATTTCTCAGATAAATCAATATACAATGGTATAGGACATTGTACCTTGGATGATTGAATGTCGAAGAGAACATGCAGTCAAAAAGGGATAGTTGGTAGGATTAGAAAGATAGTCGGTAGTTTTAGAAAGATGAGTGAGTATAGGATTTGGACAAAGTGGTCTTTAGCAATAGGGTTTCATGTAGAGAGTGAATGTAAATATCAGCACATGTTAAGCGGCAGTCACAATGATGAACTGGGGAAAATATATATCAATAGAGACATTAGGAAATCAGGCAAAGTATAAGGTGAATAATAGGATTAGACATTTTCAACAGGTTTGAGGTTGAATATATAATCTTAGAAAGAAACAAATATGTAGTCACCAATAGGATCGACATTTGAGAGCAATAGGCAACCTGGACATGGATGATTTTAGTAATCCATGTTCAATTTCCATTTAGGCTTTAGTACAATCATAAGTGTGACATTTGCTTTTTGTTTCCAGAATATTACTGTGATAAAATGTATATGTAGATCAGGTGACATGAGTATTTCTTTCACCATTTCTAGGAACAGTATTTTGAAGACGTGTAAATTAGTATTTTGAATACAAATAGGTGTACACTGTGTCTATGAATATAGAAATAATGCATGAATAGACCATAATGTAAATAAATAATATAACTGGTTCCAACTTAAATAATGGTTCGAGTTGATATCTGAAAATATACAGGAAACCTTATATTGATATATATCCATTCATTCAAACCAGTTATACATCTAATGGTAATATTAGGTTTATGGTTTATCATGAAGAATGTGTGAGTTTTGCTTCAAAGGTAATTGTGGAAATCGAAAATAATGTGTTTGGAAAGAAGTCTCATGAAAAACCAGTCATGTAACCTGGAGGAATACATGTGTTCTGAAGCAGGAAGTGATTGAAAGTGAAACAAAAGCCTTTAAATTTCTGAACTTGTGGATGAAATATATATCTTATGATGTGCATAAACTGAGGAAATAGTAATGTACAAGTATTGAAAAAAAATGAACGTCAAAATACACATCATATCCCATAGGAATCTACTTGCATTTATATTAACCTGGGTCAATTAGTGTAAAAATATTAGGATATGTATGCACAATTCACTGAACTTAGTTTTCAGTACTAGGAAACAAATACGTATTTCAGGAGGATGAATATATCTTAGAATAATCTTATGAAAAGTTGATTATAAATACGCACTTAAATATTAATGAATTTAGGGAGTACATAATAAGATACATTTATTTCATATTTTGAAAACTCTGGAAAAAAAAAATATATATATATATATATATATATATATATATATATATATATATATATATATATATATATACAGACATTAAAATACACACACAGAAATTTAAAAGTATTAATATACAAGCCAAATGAAATTCACCATGAAATATATATCATCCACAGATCTAAAAATATTCATTTTACTGAACATGAATTTATGTATAATGTTGTTCAGCTAGGATACTCACGCATAGGTTGAATTTTCAGTTCCAACAGTGTTTAACAGGAGTGATCTCTTCTTACAATTTGTATCTGCCAAGTCAGCCACCTCACAAGAATGTACGTGTGGTACCAGGTAGGATTCTATATGTGCATATAAAAATATATGTGCTGATTAGGCTACAGAGAAATGGAGACATGAATTCACATATTTGTTAACTTTAAAAACACATGGAGAAGTGTTTCAACAAAAAATTCACTAGATTTAAAACTCCTACCATATATAATGCAAAAGGAACGTCCAAATGTACACCTGGCATCCTCTGAACTGCTTGTATTTCAATTTGGTTTGGTCTATTTTTATCCATCATATTAGGATTTGTAGTCAGAGTCTAGTAGGGAGTGGGTTACTATGAGGGATTAAGTATTTTGAATGAATAATTGGAAAATGAATCCAATGTGTATGCAAATATGTGCTACAAAAAAATCTTCCCACTCTCATCCAGAACAATGCCTTGACATTACCTTCGCCCCAAGTAAGATACAATTAGAGGAGAAGAGTTAGAAAATCTATGAATACATATCTGGAATGGAAAATGCTCGGGAGTTCACAACACTGGAGGTGGTAGAGGAGTTTCCAAAAGTAATGGAGACTGTAAACACTCCACAAACATGGAAGTGTGCAGGCCTCAAGACATCTGGGAAACTGTCTTTGAGATTGTACACTTGAAATATATGTTGTTTTCAGGAGCTTTAGCTTCCTTTGTAGTGAGATCATCAAAGCTGTGTATGCATCTATGTTACATGGAGGACATGGTTTCTTATTTTCCAATGAACATGAGGCAGCAGTGCTGAATTCTCTCTTTGTGGGTAAGCTGTGGCCACTGGGGTCTAATAATCTTTCCGTGTAGACTGTGAAGCCATTTGGTCATTCTCCAATTTTGTTGTGTTTCTTGTTGCTGCACTGGGAGTTTGGTATTTGCTTCACAAAATACAAGGAGTTCAACTGGAACACAGTGCTGGAGGGAGTTCTGTCACGTGTGGTGGGTAAGGGTCTGATGGAGAATGCACCAATCAGGCTTCTATGCCACATTGCTTGCCCCCTTGAACGTAGCAACTTGATTCTGAACATTGCCCTGAAAACTCTCCATCTAACAAGATGGCTTAATATACAAAAGTCTGCTGGCTGCACCATGTCAATCACAAGCATTTGGAAGCCGAAGTAAGATCCACATGACCCCACCACAGATGTTTTATCACACAACTGCACACCACAGCTCTGGGCCCACTACTCAGCAGGCTCCACCATACTGGCAGCTCTGTTCTACACCATTTTCATGAAACCCAGTCAAGGAAGGCACTGTCTGGTACACTCTTGATCAGCAACAGGACATCCAAAGGTTCTCCAGTGCCACCTGGTCATGGAAATTTCAAAAATTTCATGGTATTTATTTAGAAATTTTTCAAGGATGAAGTTGGAGAAACTGTGGGTTTCAATTCATTCAGGAACCATTAAATTTTTAGGAAGCACATTTCAAGGAAACCTCTGGAGAATTCTCAGAGGCAAGGCTTCCCAAAGTGTGGCCAAAAGGCCACATGAAGCCAGGCCCATTGAGGTCTACAATGTGAGGTCCATGTGTGTTTTGACTGTCAACAATGGCTGCCAAGTCTTTCAGAATAAAATCATGTGATGTCCTGGCTGAGATTGACAGTGCTTGGTGAATAGCCACCCCAGGCTTAGATCTCAGTTTCCAATGGCGACTCTCATGCATGGCCGCCTAAAATCCCAACACAATTAATGGCAATACTTCTCTGAGGTCAGTTCCAGAACTCAGTCTTTAAGGGGCATCACACCAGAATTCCAGCCCAGGTGGACCCAGGATTCTCTTCCAACCACCAACAAATGACCACAATTAAAACCAAAACACTCCCACATGGCCCTCATCTTCTTCAACATAGACACTCTTAATAACCTCTGGCTAGAGGTTTCCATGACGGGCGCAGCCCAAGACAGTGTACAAAATAAGCTCCCTTGCCCCTCATTTGCCTAAAGTCAGGGTGGCCTGGACACCCTTCCTGTGAACCAAGAGTGATCAAATAGCCCTTCTTTAATACTGCTCTGCTTCTCCAGTTTGAGGCCAACTTACTGTCTGGTATAGATTCTTTATGTGAATTGGTGTCCTGAGAAAACCCAAGCACCTATTGGCTAGCCTCTGCCGAGCTTTGAAGAACTGGTTTGACCCAACGGATCCCTATTCTCACTTGATGGAGGTCAGGAAGCTTACAGAGGAAGGCGAGAGACTTCATCCACAATGACTGCTCTTTTGGCCATTTTGGTTTTGGATGCACACTTGGAAACTTTCTTTAGATCCATCAGGTGCTGAGAATCTAAGCCACTGCCTCACACAGGGCAAAGAGGCTGATTCAGCCACATCCATTTCCAAAGCAATTAAGCAAAGAGCCACAGGTGACACCCATCCTTTTCCATTTGAAAATTGATTTCTTCAGGTTTCACACAGGGGTGGCCTGAGGCAAACACCTTCCTGACATTCAGGACAACAGAACAAAAGTCAAAAGTAGTGTTTCTCCACTGAGACTTTAGTGGTTGCACTGATATCTGAGTTTTCTGAGATGCTCTCATTCCCTTCAGCTATCCAGTACATGATCATGTCACAGAGCTTGGAGGTGGTACATATCTTGGAAATAATACCATGAGGCTATTCTGAAGAGTGGCCAGTATTCAGGAAGAAAAGAGAAACTTAGGAAGATGATAGGTGTTGCCCATCCATAAGGCAAGCAGCTCTTGATTCTTTAATTTGGCAAGATGAATGCGGGGAAGCTTTCTACTAGACAGGACACAACCATTGATGCATTCGCTTTTCAAATGTCTACAAAAACAGATTCAGTGGGATACACAGACATAGAAACATTCGCATTGTCAAACGACTTTCTAGAAACATTCCAGTCCAAACAAACAAACCGCCTTTCCTACCTATTCTCAGAACATGAGACAAAACCACAAACTCACACCGACACCCACAATGGAACCTCCTTCCCCCAAGTATGTCTGTGAGTATCCTGAGTTTCCTCTGATTTTTGGGCCATACTATGTTCCACCAAAATGGCCTGTCCTATCTCAGAACTGGTCTTCTTTGCCAACTCTGTGAAGTTGTCAGGAGCCATGGTTGAGCCACTATCTGCTTTCTCAGAAAAGGCCCCTCTTCAGAGCTCTCCTGGCATTTGGCCATTCGCACTTCAGTAGGTACTAAGAAAGACTGACTCTGTCCTTGGTAAATCCAAACAAGTGAGACCACTGGAACTGGGACTGGGACTGGCTCTGGGTGCCTGGCTTCCTGGATCCCGAGTTCAGAGAGTTCCATCAACAAGGAAGTGTGATAGGTCACTTCCTTCAAGAACTGAATGAGGTCACTGCCTTGGCAACGACTGTGTCCTAACAGTTGCTTCCAAGGGTTCCATGAGATGGAGGCTGCCCATACTTCCTGTGACACTTTCACAAGATAGAATGGTATATCAACCATAGGCACCCGGGAACAGCTCTCCACACAGGCCTGGTTTGGTCGATTTAATCTACATTAAGAAGAGAGAGGCTTTTAGACACATCCCTTCATTTTGACCAGGTTGTTTTACATGGAAGTTGACTTTTGCTCTCTCAGGTCTTTCATAGGTGTCTACATCTTCTTCAGGGATCATTTCTGCATGGAACTTTGAGGTTCTCAGCAGTTGGAAGATCCCCTATATTCCTGTATTGTAAGACCAACAATATCCTTGTTCTTCTGTTAAGTTAGATTGAGGAAATATTGCATGTTTAAGGGTAATAACAGGTTCGATTTGGTTTAGGAATCATTCTGTGGGATGAATTAAGGTATTGGGAACCTGCGATATTTACAAGAATATACTGGTGAAATATAAGTATGAAAACAGAAATCTAGGTAATATTTGAAGTCCAGAAGGGCATTGGGTGGCCTGAACACCCTTCCTTTGATTCAGGAGTGATCAAATAGCCCTGCCGCTAATACTGCACTGCTTCTCCAATTTGAGGCTTACCTACTGTCAGGTATAGATTCTTTATATGATTTGGAGACATGAGAAAACCCAAGCACCTATTGTCTCATGCCACAGCAAATGGTTTATTGGGGTCCAGCATGCTGGGGCTCAAAGCTCACTTCAGAGGAGCAAAGAACAAAGAGCCCCGAGAACAACTTGAGAAGATATTATATACAATCTTTAGAGAGTGCAGGGACTTTATATACATCATAGCCTCCTTTAGCAAATCAACATATGTGGTAAGCCATTGTTGTAGATTGTGGCTGACATTAGAAGATGGCGCCGGCTTCCACTGTGGCCTGTAGTAAACAACTCCTTTTATGGAGAGATGGCACGCTATCCCTTGCTACCCTATGAGAAAGATCCACGTGGCGGCTTAAGATTGGTATGTGGGAGGCTTTATTATACTGTGCTTGGGCGCTCGGGAGGAGGGGGGTCACTAGAAGATACTTTAATCAAGGCCTGAATAAACTGCTGAAAGAAGATTTCTGAGTTGCGTCTTCCCTGCTGGCAAGGGGTCGCGACAAGTGGTGCCGAGACCCAGGAACCAGAACTTTCAGTAGTCAGGTGTGGTGCACCGGTTAGTCCCAGGTAAGTGGGATCCACGATCAAAGCGGGGATTAGTCCCAGGTAAGTGGGATCCGCGATCAAAGCGGGGCAGCTCCTCTGTAAAGCAAGAGAGAGCGTTACATTTTATTGCAGCTGCACTGTGTACTTTCACTTTTGTTTTTTGTGTGTCTTTTGTTGTGTCATGGGTGCCACATCTTCAAGTCCGCTTCTCCTGGTCCTACATGGCCTGTTACGTTCCAAGGGACTAGAAGTGAAACGTAGTACTTTACAGAGATTTTTACAGAAGACATATATTGCTGCACCGTGGTTTGCGTTTTCGGGCAGCCTTACTATACCTAGCTGGGACAAATTAGGGAAAGATCTAGATTTCGCTCGTGAACAAGGCACCTTAGAGGGTGGTGTTATACCACTTTGTAAGTTAGTTAGAGGATGTATACTAGATAGTAAATGCCAGGAAGCTGTGAGTGAGGGTCAAGCTGTTCTTGAGCAACTACATGAGGAAAAGTCTGAAGGATCACATAGTGAAGTGGCAGAGAGCATTGGGAGTAAGAGTAGTGAGAAGGCAAAAGAGCCTGAAACTAAAAATAGGAGAAGGCTCTACCCAGACTTGGCTGAATTAAAAACGCCTGCGAACACAAGCGGCTCAGAGTTCTGAGGACCTTTATATATTCCTACAACAACTACGCAAGATAAAAATGAAGAAAAAGAAACAAGGGATACAGGGCACGCAGGCCTACTGTAAAAAGGGGACGGGATCCAATATTGGTCAACAACACTCTGAGGAGGAGGAGGTAGAATATCTCGAAAAAGATATGGTGCCGGTTGCCCCACCCCCGTATGTGGGGGGGAGCCAAAATTCCGGGAGATCTTATCATGCGCAAGTGTGGAGGACAGTTAATACAGATATGGGACTTGCATACCCTGTATTTCAGGACAATAACAGGGGAAGATATCATGAGCCTTTAGACTTTAAGATAATTAAAACCTTGGCGGAATCCGTCCGCACTTATGGCGTGGATGCCGCTTTCACCCTTACTCAGGTGGAGGGACTTGCTAGATTTTGTATGACTCCTTCAGATTGGGCTAATCTAGTCTGCGCTTGTGTCTCCCCAGGGAAATTTTGGATTGGAGAGCATTTATGCTAGAGGGTGCAGTAGAGCAAGCTGCTCAAAATCATGCAGCGAGACGCCCTGCCTAGGATAAGGATATGCTTTTGGGACAAGGCAAGTTTGCTAATCAACAAACAGGATACCCCCCCGAACATTCACGCCTTGTCAAGATCACTCTTGGGAGAAACATCAGGTCTCTAAGGGTTTCTCTCTTTCCCCCTCTCATAAAAGATACTTATATAATTCTTCCAACTGTAATTCCTCTATAGGAACAGGTTGGTCTTGGTTTCAATGGTTAATTTCCAATGAAAAGGGAGCCACAGCTGATATCTCCACTTTGGCTCAATTACGAGGAGTCAAAAGCAGGTTGTTTAATGTTTCTGGTAGTATCCAAGACTCGGATCGAGGTAGGAGACTTGGAAATATTTCACATAACTCACAATTAAGTAATGCTACGTTATCCTCTGCAGCAGTCTGTCTCCAATCTCCGTTCCTGTTTCTTTTGGCTAATGATACATCACAGGGGATGCTTAATTGTTCTAATGTTACCTGTTATTTAACTGAGTGTTGGAATGGCTCTTGGACTGTGGCAGTGAATATGAAAATTCCAACCTTTGTCCCGATCCCAGTTACTGTGGATCCGGAATCTTTTCCTATTGTTGAACTGATTAGAGCCCGTAAAGATTTTGGTATTATGGCAGTTATAGTGACAGCTGTGGCGGTATCTGCTGCTGCAGCAGTTACAGCTGGAGTAGCCATGGCCAGCCAAGTACAAACTGCTGCCACTCTTAATGAGGTTATTCAACAAACATCCACCATACGTAAATCTCAAAGTAGAATTAATCAACACATTTTATCTGGGATTCTGGCTGCTAATCAAAGGATAAATCTGCTTCAAGATCAAGTTGAGAAATTGTCTGATCTAGTATATTTAGGTTGTGTTGATCAACGTGCACATTTATGTATAACCTCTGTCAGATTTAATGATTCCAGGAATGCCTCCCACATCATCGGGAAATATTTATCCGGAACCTGGTCCATGGAAGCAGAAAACTTACTCCAATCTCAACTAACTCAAATTGCTGTTTTGAATAGTACCCGTGTCGAACCAGTGACTTTGGGTCAATTCACCAGTTGGCTATCTTCTGCCTTTTCCTTCTTTAAGGAGTGGGTGGGAGTGGGCATTTTGGGGGCAATGTGTTGCTTCGGTATTATACTTTGTTTGTGGCTTCTCTGTCGCCTTAAAACTCGCCATACACAGGAGAAGGCTATGATTGTATAGGCTCTTGCGGCCTTGGAAAATGGCATGTTTCCGCAAATCTGGCTTGCGCATCTTAAACAGTGATTTTCTGGGCATGGCCATTGCACCCCAAGTTAATTTCACAGTGCACTGGGATTGGCATGTCCTCTTTCTTATTCTCCCCCAGTACTGAATAGCCCTTGCACTCTGCACGTCTTGTTACCATTGCACGCAGATGGGTTTTAGGACTGGTCTTTCTTCTCGGCTACAGACTCTTTACTTTCCTCTGGGGCTTAGGGATTGTGTTGCCAACTAAAAATTTGTTATTGTTACCAGGCTACCTGTGTTGCCCTACTTCTCGCCGTCGTCAAGATGCAGGATGCGAGGCAAAGCACTGCACTTGAGTGATCCCTCAACGGACCTCAAGGAAAGCATGTCCTATTGCATGCGGGTTTGACGTCCACGCCCCCGTCCTACGAAAAAAGGCGTCGGCTGATATGGGGTCAGTTCTGGGGAAGGCGCCTCCTTAGGACTGAACCATACATTGCAGCCGCTTCTGCACAGTGGGATAGGACCTCTACTTTCGCCTGCATTGTTTTATAAAATAGAAGGGGGAACTGTGGTAAGCCATTGTTGTAGATTGTGGCCGCCATTAGAAGATGGCGCCGGCTTCCACTGTGGCCTGTAGTAAGCAACTCCTTTTATGGAGAGTTGGCACGCTATCCCTTGCTACCCTATGAGAAAGATCCACGTGGCGGCTTAAGATTGGTACGTGGGAGGCTTTATTAGACTGTGCTTGGGCGCTCGGGAGCAGGGGGGTCACTAGAAGATACTTTAATCAAGGCCTGAATAAACTGCTGAAAGAAGATTTCTGAGTTGCGTCTTCCTTGCGGGCAAGGGGTCGCGACAATCATATACTGTGGGAAAATCAAATAACAACTGTAAAACATGATTAGCACATTCATGTGCGGGAACAGTTCGGGCAGGGGGTGATTGGTCAGCCCTGAGAAGGGGTATACATTTAAACTGATTGGTTGAAGCCCTGAGATGTATACGTGCTGACATGCACGGTTTCTGGGAAGGGGTTGTTAAGTAACTAGGTGGTCAGGGAAGATTTCAACACATCTAACGGGCAGTTCCGGGAATTGTCTTCACTGACACAGGAATTTCAGGTTCTGAGCACAGCTTGTAAACTTTACAAAACCTGTTTCTTTACGTTTCAATTTCAATTTCATTAATTCTTTCATTTCTCACTCCCTTTTCTGCCTACTTTTAATCTTAAAAGTAATGAATCATAATTATTGTGGGGTCTCACATTCTATTTCTGCCAGTGAAGTGTATTTCTGTCTGATTACCATGAGTTTTACCTGCCCAATCTGAGCCTGGAGAAAGAAAACTATGTAGTTAAGCAAACGAGGTCCCACAGTTATCAGCACCATAAGCATGATCAGGGGTCCAGCTAAGGCTGATAGGAGTGTAGTTAACCAGGGGGACTGGGTATATCATGACTCAAACCACACTTGTTGAATCTCCCTTTCTCTCTGGTGCTCTACAAGGAATTTTCTCAATTTACTCATGGATTATTTTACAACTCCAGTATGGTCAGCATAAAAACAGCATTTTTCTCTCAGTACAGCACAGAGGCCCCCCTCCCTCATGAAATGGAGGTCTAATCCTCGACTGTTCTGTAAAACAACTTTAGAGAGAGAGGTTAAGGATTCCTGCAAAAGTGTGATGGAGGTCTCTAACGTCTTCAAGTCTTGATTTATTGCTGTTTCTAATCAGGCCATTTGTGGTGACCCGTGGATCATATCAGCTGTTCCTGTACCCACTCCTGCAGCAGCTCCTAGCCCCAATAGGATGGCTAGAGTAAGGGACACTGGCTCCCGGCAAAATCGGGTTGGTTGTCCCCCTAGTAGACCTTCAAAGGATTCTGCATCATGATAGAGCACCCTGGGGAGTATCTGCACCATTATACAATAATGTACAGAGCTGTCAAATACCTGGGCTGGAATGCAAGGAGTTCTGACTGTGTGGAGTTCAGTACCATAAAGGTTCCTTTAATTAGTTCCCAGGGGGAGGAGTCAGCTGTACTCTGGACTGGGGAAGTAGGCAAAGATGGAAACTGCGAAGTATGAGATGGTAGAGGGGTTTTGGTAGATCTAGGCATGGGAGGTTGAGGAGGCTTAATTCCTGACTTGAGGGGATTGGGCCCTATTGCTGTGGGATTTTCTTCCTTTTTAAGCCGGATGGTGAACCAGAGACCAAAGTCATAACCAGGGCCATTAATATAGAATCGCATTCCCCAAGTATTTCCCATAGGCCATGTTGTTCTGAGGTAGCCCCTTCCTTTGGAAGTGAAAGTTATATTGAGGGGGTAACATAGACTATTTTTTCCACAGCAAGTTTTTGACACCACTTGGATAGCGGCACATTTATTGGGATCAATCCAGATGTCATTTCATCCTACCCAAATCATACTGTCTGGGGAGTTTGCGTTTCACAATGTAGGTCCCCTGTGTTCACAATCCCAAGATCTACAATAAAAGTCACTGGGTTCTCCACAGGTTTGGGCCTGTTTGTGACTTCAGAAATCAGCTGGGCACACTTAATACACAAGACTGGCTAGTTTACACCTGAGCTGGGGGAGATGACATCAATAATTCATGGGGTAAGTTGGTCTATGTTGCCCTGGTTTGGGTTTGAGTGGCATCTGTGTGGGGTCCACTATGTCAGGGAGATCCCAGTCAGAGAGGCCTATGGCAAGCTGACAAATATCCGGGTGGAGAGATGGCCACCAAGTCCATAAGGGGGCTGTATGTGAAATAGACCACACTACTTGCCCAGTAGGATTTATAAAACTTGCCATTGTTGCTGAACAGGCTGATGGGGATTAGGACTGCTGGTGGTCAGGGGAAGAATCCATAGCCCTACCCACACCACGGACATGCAACTTGAGAGGGTTACCAGTCTGTTCCAGTTTCCAGCCAGAGTCTGGAGAGGGTGCAGGATTGAGATGGGAGGTATGGATCCAGGAAGTGATCCCATCCACTTTCACCACTGTAGGTGTTATAAGCAGCACCTGGTATGGTCCTTTCCAGCAGGGTTCCAGGGATGACACCTGACACTGTCCCATGTAGACGAAGTCTCCCACTTGATATCAATGTGGAGTTCCCTCGTCTCCAGGATGATAAGCAGTGGCCAACTGTTTTCACAGGTATCGCTGGGTGCTGGGTTTGTTCAAGGGCTTTAAGTCTGTCTAGCAAGGGGGTGTTGAAGGAATCATTAATCTCAGAGTTGGGGTTAGGTCCCTTAATGGAGGAGGGGCACCGTAGAGAATTTCATAAGGGGTGAGGTTACACAAAGAGGCGGAGGGGTATTTCTTGCACGAAAAAGTGCATGAGGGAGGAGCATAGTCCAATTTTTTATGCCGGTCTCCAAGATTAATTTCGTTAAGTCTCTTTGATGGTTCTATTCATCGTTTCTATATTTCCTGAGCTGGGGTCTATAAGCACAATATAACTTCCAATTAATCCCCAGGGTCCTGGAAAATCCCTGACTTACCTTGGCCATGGATGCCGGTCCGTTATCAGACCCTATTACCTTAGGCAGGCCGAACCTTGGAAAACTGTCTTCTAGGATCTTTTTGACCACCATCTGAGCTGTTTCTTTCTTCATGGGGAAGGCTTCGACCCATCCTGAGAAAGTATCTACAAAGACTAGGAGATATTTAAGTCCATACCTTGCTGGCTTAATTTGAGTAAAGTCCACTTCCCAGAATTGTCCTGGTCTGGTTCCTCGTATGCGCATCCCTGCAGGACTCTTGGATGGGAAAGTATTAACTAATTGGAAGACTTGAAAAGCTCTAGTCACCAGCTCAGCTATTTTTTTCCTCTGTGAGTCAGTCAATAATAAGTCCTTTATTCGGTCCTTTAAGAGTGCTTATAAATTCTTTGAGCCTAAGTGGTTGAGCTGGTGTACATCTTTGACATAAAGGTGGGCTTTTTGAAATTGTAAACTTGGCTCTGTAGGGTCCCAGAGTTCTGTATCTGTCTCCTCAGATGATAAGTTGCCTGAATGTTCCAGGGCGGCCAAGTCTCCTGATTTTTGTTCCCCCCGGTGTGAAAAAAGTTAACAGAGTCACTCCGTTTAGGGCTGCCAATTAAGCTTCCTCATCTGCCCTTCTGTTTCCAACTGCCACGGGATTATTTCTCTTCTGGTGCCCTGGACAGTGCACTATAGCTAGTTCCTTATGGCCCTGCACTGCTGAGCGAAGGTGGAGGATCTCATCTTTATTCTTTATTTCTTTCCCTTCAGATGTTAATAGCCCCCATTGTTGGTAAATATTCCCGTGCATAACAGTGGCAAATGCATAGTGGCTAACAGTTTATATGGTGACCCTTTTGCCTGTTGCTAGTTCCAATGCTTTCATAAGGGCAATCAGTTCTGCTTTTTGGACTGATGTCCCTTCTGGGAGACCAGAGTATCAGATGAAATTAGTTTTGCTAACTGCTGCTGCTCCAGCCCGCTGCTTACCATCTTGGAGGAAGCTGCTGCCATCTGTAAACCATACGACTTCAGGGCGAGGCAGTGGCTGATCCTTCAAGTCTTGTTGTATACTGGTTTCCTTGCCAGTATGTGTTGACACTCATGAGTGACGGGTCCTGATGATTCTTCTGGCAGCAGTGTAGCTGGGTTGAGTGGAGCAGGGGGTCCCAGCGTTATTCTGTCTTTGTCAAGCAAGAGGCTCTGGTAGTGGTTTATTCTGGAGTTTGATAGCCACCTCTCTGGAGGCTAACAGATCATGCTCTCCAGGGCATGGGGGGATATAATGGTTAGCTTCTGTCCCAACGTTAATTAATGAGCATCTTTTATTAGAAGGGCTGCCGCTGCTATAGCACTTAAGCAATGGGGCCACCCGCTAGCCACTGGGTCCAGTTTTTTGGATAAATACGCTACCGGCTTTTTCCAAGGTCCAAAAGACTGAGTGAGCACTCCCCGTGCTATTCCTTTCTTTTCCTCGATGTAGAGAGTGAAGGGTTTTCTACATCTGGGAGTGCTAAGGCCGGAGCAGATAGCAGCATCTTTTTTTGACATTATCAAAAGCTTGTTGGTGCTCAGGGGTCCATTGGAAGTGGGCATCCCCCTTTATCAGCGGGTATAAAGGGGCAGCCAAAGATGTTAACCCAGGAGTCCATAACCTGCAAAAGCTGGCAGTCCCAAGAAACTCTCTGAGTTTTCTCTTATTAGATTGGGGCAGTATCTGCACAACAGTTTTTTTTCTGGGCTCAGGGAGCCATCGTTTGCCACCCCTGAGAGAATAACCCAGGAAGATTACTTCTTGCTGACAAATTTGGGCCTTTTGGCAGAAGCCTTATATCCAAGCCGAGCAAGCTCGAATAATAGTGCTTGGGTCCCAGACTCATAGGTCTCCTTGGTGTCGGCTGCCAGTAGAAGATCATCCACTATTGGAGTAGGGTGACTTCGGGGTGTGCAGTTTTGAAGTCATTGATGTCTCTGTGGAGGGCTTCATCAAAGAGAGTGGGGGATTTTTTGAACCCCTGTGGGAGTCTAGTCCAGGTTAGTTGGCCAGATGTTCCAGGTTCTGGGTCTATCCACTCTAAAGCTAACAGCAACTGACAGTACTTATGTAGAGGCGAGCAGAAGTAAGCATCTTTTAAGTCCAGCACAGTGTACCATTTCCGCTACGGATTCAGAGTGCTAAGCAAATTATATGGATTGGGTACTGTGGGGTGAATGTCCTGCACTCTGTTGTTGATCTCTCTTAGGTCTTGAACAGGACGGTAGTCCCCAGTTCCTGGCTTTCTTACTGGTACCGGGGGGTGTTCCAGGCTGATTGACAGGGCCTTAGGACCCCAAGAGCCAGGTATTTATGAATATGGGGCCTTATCCCATCCTTAGCTTCTTTGCTTAGAGGATATTGTTTAACACTAATTGGAGAAGAAGAGGCTTTTAATTCTACTACTATTGGAGGTTGTTGATGGCTAGACCTAACCCAGCAGTTTCTGCCCAGGCATTAGGATAATCTTTTATCCATTTATGGGGTAGTTTGCCTGTTTGATTAGTCCTATGGGGCGCAAAGAGTTGATGTTCATCTTCTACGGACATAGTCAAAGATGTGACTATGGGAGTTTATACTGAACGCTATAGAACCTCCACTTGGGGACCATTAGGTTTAAAGGTTATTCTAGTCCGGAGTTTGGTAAGCAGATTCCTGCCCATCAATGGGGCCGGGCATTCTGGAATTACTAGGAAACAGTGGTGGACTTTTTCCTTTCCGAGGTCCATGTTCATCTTAGTTGTCCAAGCCCGATATCTACTGCCATTAGCCCCTTGAACTAGGGACCATTTAATTGATAGGGGGGGGCAGTGAAGTCTTAAGGGCTGAGTATACTGCTCCTGTAATCACTTCAAAGTTCACTGTGTTCCCCTCAACTTCAAATGTTACTATGAGCTGGGGAAGGGGATCTGAGCCCCGAATTTTCTAGTCCTCTTCTAGAGTCAGCACGGCGGGCTGGCGTGGCTGCTTCTTTTGGGGGCACTCTTTGGCCCAGTGTTCTTTTTTATTACAGTGGGCACATTGATTTGAGGCCAGGGGCAGCCTTTGGCGTGGTCCCAGGTAACCCTTTATGTATCCCTGCTTTTAAACTTCTGGCCTATTTGCTGCTGTGACCCGAACCTTAGGCAATGCTTTACTCTGCCATTTGCTTCTTTCCTCCTTCTTTTGTTCCCTTTCCTTCTCTCTCTCCTCTATTCCCTTTCCTCCTCAGTTTCTCTCTTATAATATGCTTTCTCAGCTTCTCTGACTAAATCTCTTAAGGTCATATCTTATAATCCATCAAGACGTTGTAACTTTCTCTTAATATCTAGGGCAGTCTGCTCGATAAAGGCCATTGCAACAGATGCCTTTTGGTCTTCTGCCTGAGGATCAAAAGGAGTATATTTCCTATAGGCTTCCATAATTCTCTCCAGAAACATAGAAGGAGACTCATTAGGCCCTTGGATAATCTCTCTTACCTTGGACAAATTAGTCGGCCCTCTGGCGGCCGCTCAGAGACCCACTATTAGAGAACGGCGATAAGTGGACAGATGCTACCTACATTTAAAGGTGTTGGGGTCCCAGTTGGGTCGGTTCATGGGCCCGTAGGGATGGAGAGGGAGCATCACAGGGGCTTCCGAGTTTTCTATTATCCATCTCCTGCGGGTTTTTTTAGGTGGCCCAGCTTCCTTCAGGGGAGCAGGGGCTGCTGCTGCTGCGGGGAAGTCCCCTGGAGGGCTTGGGTCTGGCCCAATTGCCTCTAGCGGCGGAGAGGCTGAGTCAGCGGCGGGAGGATCATCTGGAACATGTTGTGGGTTGGTGAGCGAGGGTAGAGGATAAGGTGAGAGAGGAGTGTCCAGTCTTGTGACTCAGAATGGAGGGAAGAGGGGGAGGAGCAGAATGTTGGAATGATAGGATCGTGGGGCAAGGGGTATATGGCTGTTGATCTGGGTGGCCACGTGGCCCCGGTGAAAGACAATATCTCTGACTTTTTGGATTAGAGGGAAGTGGAAGGATTCTTCTGGGGGCCATCCGACTCCTAGGATGGGCCATTCTGAAGCACAGAGAGTCTGCCAGGTTCGGCATTTTACTGAAAAAGAAAGATTCTTGGTACTTGAGCGGACATCAGTCCAGTGATCAAGGTTAAGGGACAGAGGCATGGAAGTGCTTTGTCCCATAATGTCCCATAATGGGAGTTACTCAAACAGGGACAGTGAATACACAAACATGACACAGACAAAGACAAACAGTAAACGTTTAACATGAGTCCAAGACAAAGATTAGAACTGAGTAACTGGCAAAACATGATGGGTTAGACAATAAAGACAGACAGTAAACTCAACATGAGTTCCTGACAATGAACAAAACTGAGTAGCCAGCAAAACCTGATGGGCTGGAAAACCGAATCGTGAAGCAAAAAATAACCGAGTTGAGGAAACTACTAATCCTCTATTTCCCGAGTCCTCTGGAGTGACCCCCAGGGAGATGGCCTGTGGCTCTGTGACACATCTGTCAGCCACCGTCGCAAAGAGCTAATGTTCTTCACCGACAGCCATTTTGCCAAGCCCTAACCTGAAACCTGAAACCAGAAAGAGGCACCTTACTTACTCTGAAAGGAGTCCGTTGGGGTCTTTTTTTCGTCACTGCTGGATTTCTCAGCTAGGGCCTCCAGATGAAAAGGTGGGCCGAACGTCGGAGGAAAAGACCACCAAGAGAATTTCTCATGAAACAGCAAAGGGTTTATTGGGGGTCCAGCATGCTGGGGCTCAGAGCTCACTTCAGAGGAGCAAGGAACAAAGAGCCCCGAGAACAACATGAGCAGATTTTATATACATTCTTTAGAGAGGGCAGGGACTTAACATACATCATAGCTTCCTTTAGCAAATCACCGTATACCGTGGGAAAATCAAATAACAACTCTAAAACATGATTTGCACATTCATTGGTGGGAATAGTTCAGGCAGGGTGTTATTGGTTAGCCCTGAGAAGGGGTATACATTTAAAATGATTGGTTGAAGCCCTGAGATGTATATGTGCTGAGCTGCACGGTTTTTGAGAAGAGGTTGTTAAGTAACTAGGTGGTCAGGGAAGATTTCAACACACATCTAAAGGGCAGTTCCAGGAATTGTCTTAACTGCCACAGGAATTTCAGGCTCTGAGTGCAGCCTGGATACTTTACAGAACCTGGTTCTTTACGTTTCAATTTCAATTTCTTTTATTCTTTCAGAACCTTACAAAGGAAGGCGAGAGACTTCATCAACAATGACTGCAATTTTGGTCATTTTGGTTTTGGAAGCAGACATGGGATCTTTTTTTAGATCCTTACGGTGCTGGTAATCAAAGCCACAGCCTCACACAGGGCCAAGAGGCTGATTAAGACATACCCCATTCCAAAGCAATTACTTCTCTGAGGTCAGTTACAGAACTCAGTCTCTGAGGGGAATCACATCAGAGTTCAAGCCCAGGTGGACGCAGTCATCTCTTCCAAACTCCACACAAATGACCACAATGAAAACCAAAACACTCCCCCAAGGCCCTCATCTTCTTCCATATATACATTCATCATAACCTCTGGCTGGATGTTTCCATGAATGTCACAGCCTAAGAGAGTTTCCAAAATAAGGTCTCTTTCCCTTCATTTGCCTAACCACAGGGTAGCCTGGACACCCTTTCTGTGAACCAGGATTGATCACATAGGTCTGCCGTTAATACTGCTCTGCTTCTCCAATTTGAGGCCTACTGACTGTCAGGTATAGTTTCTTCATGTGATTTGGAGTCATGAGAAAACCCAATCATCTCCGCAGGGCTTGAAAGAACTCATTTGTCCCAAAGGATCCCTATTCTCACTTGATGGAGGTCAGGAACCTAAAAGAGGAAGGTGAGAGACTTCATACACCATGACTGATCTTTTTTGCATTTTGGTTTTGGATGCACACATTGGATTTTTCTTTAGATCCAACTGGTGCTGAGAATCTAAGCCACTACCTCACACAGGGCAAAGAGGCAGATTCAGACACATCCCTTTACAAAGCATTTAAGCAAAGAGCCACAGGTGATGCCCATTCATTACCATTTGAAAACAGTTTTCTTCAGGATTCACAAAGGGCTGGCCTGAGGCAAAGACCTTCCTGATATTCATGGCAACAGGCAAATAGGTTAGCAAAAGGCCCAAAGCAGGGTTTCTCCACTGAGACTTTCCTGGTCACACTGATATCTGAGTTTTCTGAGATGCTCGCATTCCCTTCAGCTATCCAGTACATGGCCATGTCACAGAGCTTGGAGGTCGTACATATCTTGGACACAAAACCATGAGCCTATTCTGGAGAGTGGCCAGAATTCAGGAAGAAAACAGGATCTTGGGAAGATAGTAGGTGTTGCCCATCAATAATGAAACCTGCAATCCATTCCTAAAATGGGCAGGATGAATGCTGGGAAGCTTTCTACTAGACAGGACACATCCATTGATGAATTCTTATTTCTAATGTTTTCAACCACGGACACAGTGAGATAAACAGACATAGAAACACTCACCTTGTGAAACGACTTTCTAGAAACAGTCCACTCCTAACCAAACATACTGACTTTCCTACCTATTCTGAGAACATGAGACAAATCCACAAACTCACACCCACATTCACAAAGGCCCCTCCTTCCCCCAACTGAGTCTGTGACTTTCCAGAGTGTCCTCTGACTGGTGGACCATACTATGTTCCCCCGAAATGGCCTGTCCTGTCTCAGATCCGGTCTCCTTGTCCAACTCTGTGAAGTTGTCAGGAGCCTGGGCTGACCACTACCTGCTTTCTCCGGAAAGGCCCGTCTTCAGAGCTCTACTTGCATTTGGCCATCCTCAAATCATTAGGTATCAAGAAAGACAGACTCTGTCCTTGGTAAATCCAAACAAGTGAGCCAACTGGGACTGGGACTGGGACTGGCTCTGTGTGCCTGGCTTCCTGGATAACAAGTTCAGGGAGTTCCATCACCAAAGATGTGACTTAGGTCAATTCCTTCAGGAACGGAATGAGGTCACTGCCTTGGCAACCACTTTGTCCTAACAGTGGCTTCCAAGGGTTCCTTGAGATAGTGGCTGCCCCTACTTCCTGTGGCACTTTCACAAGTTAGAATGGTATATAAACCATAGGGACCGAGGAGAAGCTCTCCACACAGGGCTGGTTTGGTCCATCTTCTTTATATTAAGAAGAGAGAGGCTGATTCAGACACATCGTTTCATCCTGACCGGGTTGTTTGCAATGGAAGATGACTTTTGCTCTCTCAGGTCCTTTATATCTGCCTACATCTTCTCCTGGGATCATTTCTGCATCAACCTTTGAGGTTCTCAGCAATTGGAAGATCACCTACATGCCTGTATTGTAAGACCAACTCTGTCTATGCTCTTCTGTAAAGTTAGATTGAGAGAACAGTGTATGGTTAGGGTTAATAACATATTCTATTTGGGTTAGGCATCATTCTGCGGAATGAATAATGGTATTGGGAACCTGCAATATTCACAAGAATATATCGGTGAAATATAAGTATGAAACCAGAAAATCTAGGTACGATTTGAAGCCCTGAAGGGCATTGGGCCCTTTAGTGGGATACTTAGCTTTGAATTATGTTCTGCACAGATGTCTCAGATAAATCGATATGCAATGGCATAGGACCTTGTACCCTGGATGATTGAATGTAGAAGAGAACATCCAGTCAAAAATGAATAGTCCATAGGATTAGAAAGATAGTCGGTAGGTTTAGTAAAAAGGGTGAGTATAGGAATCGGACCAAAAGTTCATTAGCAATATTGTTTCGTTTAGAGAGTGAATGTAAATATTAGCACATGTGAAAAGTCATTCACAATGATGAACTGGAGAAAATATGTAGGAAAAAGATATCAATAGAGACATTAGAAAATCAGGCAAAGTATAAGGTGAGTGATAGGATTAGACATTTTCAACATGGTTGAAGTTGAATGTATAATCTTAGGAAGAAACAAATATGTAGACACCAATAGGATTGACATTTCAGAGCATTAGGCAATCTGGACATGGTTGATTTTAGTATTCCATGCTCACTTTGCATTTTGCTTTGGTGAAAGGTTAATACAATAGGTACTTGTCACTTCCTGTTTTTCTGTATGCTTAACAAAACACTGTTGAAATCTTGAGAACTGTTTGCTAATTTTGTTCCCAGAATGTGCTCTCCCCAACTGCCAAACTGCAGAATGTACTCCCTCACCTGGTTGCATGCAAACCACCCACTCGCCCTGACCCATCAAAAATTTCCTTCCATGCCCTCTCCAAGAAAAGTATATAAGCTCTCTTTAAGCTGTTCTCAGGGCTCTCTATTCTTTTCATGTGAGCTCTTAGCCCCAGCATGCTGGACCCCCAATAAACCGTTTGCTGTAGCTGAGTGAAAATGGTATACTCTTCTGGAATTAAAAGATGCTTTCTTTTGCTTGACTCTGCATAAAGATAGTCAGTTTCTGTTTGCTTTCGACTGGGTAGACCCAGAAACTGGAACGTCTGGTCAACTAACTTGGACTAAACACCCACAGGGGTTCAAAAATTCCCCCACTCTTTTTGATTCAGCCCTCCACAGAAATCTCAACAACTTCAGAACTACGCACCCCAAAGTCACTGTGCTTCAATATGTGGATGTCCTGCTACTGGCTGCCAACACCAAGTAAAACTGTGAGTCTGGGACCCAAGCACAATTATCTGAAATTGCTGAACTCGGGTATAGAGCTTCGGCCAAAAAGGCCCAAATTTGCCAGCAAGAAGTAATCTTCCTGGGGTATTCCATTAGGGGCGGTAAATGATGGCTCACTGAGCCCAGAAAACAAACTGTTGTGCAGATACCACTGCCATCTAACAGGGGACAACACAGAGAGTTTCTTGCGACTGTTGGCTTTTGCAGGTTATGGATACCTGGGTTTGTGTTCTTTGCGGCTCCTTTATACCCTCTGTTAAATGAGGATGCCCAATTCCAATGGACCCTTTAGCACCAGCAAGCTTTTTATAACATTTAAAACACTGACACTGAACTCCTCAACTTCACTGAGCCCAGCCTGCAATTTCAGAAAGCCCTACACTACATTAAAAATGTACATCAACTTACTCACCTTGGTTCAAAGAAACTGCAGGCATTCCTGAAGGATCAGGAACAGAGATTTCGACTAACTCACTCACAGTGAAAGGAAATAACTCACAAAAGCCTGTCGGTTCTGTCAATTGGTTAATGCTTACACTTCCAAGCTTCCTGCAGGAAAGCACCTACGAGGAACCAGACCAGGACAATTCTGGAAAGTGGACTTCACTGAAATTAAGCCAGCAAGGTATGGACTTAAATATCTCTTAGTCTTTGTAAATACAATTTCAGGATGGATTGAATCCTTTCTCACAAAAAAAAGAAAAAAAAAAAAAAACAACCGCTGAAACGGTGGTCAAGTACATCCTGAAAGATATTTTTCTAAGACACGGCCTGCCTAAGGTAATAGGGTCTGTTAATTGAACGGTGTTCATGGCCCAGGTGAGTCAGAGCTTAGCCAGGACCCTGGGGATTAATTGGAAGTTACATTGTGCATATAGACCCCAGAGCTCAGGACAGGAAAAAAAAAATAAATAGAACCATTAAAGAGACCTAAACGAAATTAAGCTTAGAGACCGGCATAAAAGATTAGAGTATGTTCCTGCCTTATGCACTGTTTCATGCAAGAAATACTTGCTTGACAGACTAAAAGCTCTTGAAAGAACTCAGCGATACCTGTGGAAACAGCTGGCCACTGCCTACCACCCTGGGGACGAGGGGACTCCACATGGATATCAAGTAAGAGACTTCGTCTACATAAGACGACATCAGGTTTCATCCCTGGAACCCGGCTGAAAAGGACCATACCAGGTGCTACTTATAACACCTACAGTGGTATATGTAGACGGAATCACTTGCTGGATCCATGCCTCTCATCTCAAGCCTGCGCCCTCTCCAGACTGTGGCTGGATACTGGAAAAGAGTGGTAACCCTTTCAAATGGTGTATTCACCAGGTGGATAAGGCTATAGATTCTCCCCTTGGCCACAAGTAGTCCTAATGCTCATCAGCCCGTACAGCAGCGATGGCTAATCACAAATCCTACTAGACAAGAAGTATGATCTATCTCGCATACAGCCCCCTTAGGGACCTGGTGGCCATCTCTCCACCCAGATATTTGTCAGCTGGTTATAGGTCGTTCCTATTGGGATATCCCTGAAGAAGAGGATCCCACTAAAATTCCGTTAAATGCCTTCTGTACCATAGATAATGGAAACAAACATTATGGATGTAGGGACACACGAGCCAGATGCAGGTTGGCTAGCCTAGATTACTATGTTTTCCCGGCGGACTATCAAAACCACAAACAGCCATGGCTGTGTGGGGCAAAAGCCGACTTCTTCTGTAAGTCATGGGGATGTGAGCATACAGGGGCTGCCTGGTGGAATCCAAACTCCTCATCAAATTCAGTACACAGCATTGACCATATTACCAATTAGACAATCAAAACTGATGGCCCCCAGATGGGTCTCTAGATCCTCAAATTCTGTGTGACCTTTTTAACTTCTGCAAGTGCTCAAAAGGGTGAAAGGAGATTCCCCTATGGGCAGGCCAATTCCCTCCTTCTCTCACATCCTGAACTATGCTTCTCCAATAGATCCTCACCCTCTGCCTTCTGCTCCAGAATCTCTGCTGTCACTCCCACCTCAGCAACCTGATTTCTCCCCTCCAATTTCTAGATCAAAACCCAAACCTCGGTTCTCAGACAATTGCCCCCTTGCTGAGGTAGCAGGTAGTGAGGCACCCCTCCACCAACTCACTCCTCTCTTCTTCTGTCAGTGCCCGCACCGGGTCCCACCAGGTCCTCTTACCAGCTATACCAAAGCTCAAACCAGCTGAGGAGAGCCCTCAGAACCCTATCCAAGATGTAATAAAAATGGCTTTTAAAGTTGCTTTGTCATCACTGAAAACAGGTTACTAAGAATTTAAAGTCCCTCAGAGACTTTTTGGGATACTCACTCCCGTCTTCCCCTCTGCTCTACCTGTTCTACTGCTCACGATTTTGTTGCTAGGAAAATCCCAAACCCCTTTCTCATTATTCTTTTACATCTCTCCTTTCTCATACACAGATCCATGTAGCTGCTCTCCCCCCCGCCTTCCCCATCTTTCCCCTCTGTAAAAGGCCCACAAAAAAGTCTTAACTGACCTTCTCCAAAATTCTTCACCAAGGCTGACTTTAGGACTTTCAGCAAAAGAGTCCCTATAAAAGAGTTCAATGTAGACAAACTTCCTCTTTTCGTGTTGCCTGTTCTACTTGGCAACTGGCTGGAAAAATCAGCACTCCTAAGCTAGACAGCCCCTTACTAATTTTTCACAAAATATGTGAACAAAGCCTCTGGCCTTGAGCTGGGGCTTCACAGGGATGGCTACATTTGTAAGATAAAGAAGTTACCAACTGGACCCCATGGTAACAGCTGGCAGGGAGAAAACAAAAAAGAGAAGAAAAAAGCTCTCCCTCTCCTAGGTGTCCTTAAAAAGTTAACTTGCCCAGAACAGAGGAAAAAAAAAAAGAAACAAAAACTGCTTTTTGTGGACTTCTGCAGACTGTGAACTTCTGAGCCCCTTCCATTACATATTGGGGACAAAATTCTAAAACTACCTAAACTTGGGGTTCAAGGGATTAATTGATTACAACAGAAGCAATGCCCTCTATATCCGGTTGCAACCAAATAGGACTGTTTCTCTGTTTTCGGTGCTATCTTAGGTGCCTTGCCCTGTCCATACCAACAAGAGTATTATTCTATATACTTAAACGTTGTTTATGTTTTCATAAAATTGTCAACTGGTGCAATTAATTATGTAATGGTGCAGATGTTTCCCAGAGTGCTCTATCATGATGCAGGTTCATTAAAATCAAATAGCGGGGGGCATACAACCCGGTTCTGCCGGGAATCTGTATTCCTCACTTTAGCCATCCTATTAGGAATAGAAGTTGCTGCAGGGCTGGTCACGGGAACCACTGCCATAGTCCATGGAAGACAACAAATGACCCAATTAGAAGCAGCAGTAGAACAAAGCTTTAAGATATTAAACCTCCATCACAGCCTTACAGGAATCTTTAAAATCTCTCTCTGAAGTTGTTTTACAGAAAAGGCGAGGGTTGGACCTCCTCTTCATGAGAAAAGGGGGCCATTGTGCTGTATTGAGGGAAGAATGTTGTTTTTATTCCGATCATACTGGTTGTAAAATTATCTATGAGTAAATTGAGAAGACACCTTAAAGCGCATCAACGAGAGAGAGAGGCCCCAAAAGGGTGGTTACAGTCTTCGTTCACACAGTCCCCCTGGTAAACTACGCTTTTATCAGCTTTGGCCGGTCCATTAATAATCATCATATTATTGCTAACTCTAGACCCTGTTTGCTCCACCGTGTAGTTTCATTTCTTCAATCTCAAATTGGACAAGTTAAATTTTGGTAATCAGACAACAATATACCCCACTAGCAGACATAAAATGTGACACCCCTCAATGATCACTTTTATGATTAAACATAACCAGAAGAAGAAGTGGGGAATGAAAGATTAATAAAATAGGTATTTGTCACTTCCTGTTTTTCTGTATTCTTAACAAAACACTATTGAAATCTTGAGAATTGTTTGGTAATCTTGTTCCCAGAATGTGCTGTCCCCAAATGCCAAACTGCAGAATGTAATCCCTCACTCAGTTGCACACAAACCGTCCATTCACCCTGAACCACCAATAAACTTCCTTCCCTTCCCTCTCCAAGTTAAGTATGTAAGCTCTGCTTAATATGTTCTAAGGGCTCTAGGCTCTATTCAAATTAGGTCTGAGCCCCAGCATTCTGGACCCCGAATAAAACCTTTGCTGTTGCATGAGACAGTCTCTTGGTTGTCTCTTCCTCCAATGCTAGAATGACTTTTACATTGGTACAATCATAAGTATGACCTTTGCTTTTTGTGTCCAAAATATTACTTTGATAAAATGAATATATAGATCAGGAGACATGAGTATTTCTTCCACCATTTCTTGCAGCAATATTTTGAAGACATAAAATTACTATTGGGTGTACAAATAGGTGTCCTCTGTGTCTATGAATATAGAGATAATTCATGAGTAGACCATACTGTGAATAAATAATATAACTAGTTCCAACTTTAAATAATGGATCGAATTGATATCTGAAAAAATACAGGAAATCTTATATTGATATACATACATTCATTCCAACGAGTTATACATCTAATAGTAATATTAGGGTTATGGTTTATCATGAAGAGTGTGTGAGTTTTGCTTCAAAAGTGATTATGGAAATCAAAAATAATGTGTTTGGGAAGAAGTCTCATGAAAAGACCAGTCAAGAAAAATGGAGGAATACATGTGTTCTGAAGCAGGAAGTGATTGAAAGCGAAACAAATGCGTACAAATTTACTAACTTCTGGATGAAATATATATACTATGATGTGCATAAATTGAAGAAATAGTAATGAACCAGTGTTGAATAAAAACTAACATCAAAATATACATCATGTCCCATAGGAATCTACTTGCATTAATGTTAAACTGGATCAGTTACTGGAGAAATATTAGGATTTGTATGCAACAGTCACTGAAGTTAGTTTTCAGAACTAGGAAAAAAAAATATGTATTTCAGGTGAATGAATACTTCTGAGAATAATCTTGTGAAAAGTTTACTATAAATCCACATATATGAACATGAATAAATGTAGGGAGTGAATAATAAGATGCATATATTTCATATTTTAAAAAATCTGGAGAGTATATATATATATATATATATATATATATATATATATATATAAAACACAAAGACATTAAAAAGTAGCAATATATATGCCAATCAAAATTCATCGTGAAATATATATCATCTACAGATCCAAAAATATTTATTTTACTGAACATGGATTTATGTATAATGTTGTTCAACTAGGAAGCTCACTCACAGTTCGAATTTTCAGTTCCAAAAGCGTTTAGGAGGAGTGATCTCTTCTCACACTTTGTATCTGCCAAGTTAGCCACCTCACAGGAATGTACGTGTGATACCAGGTAAGATTCTATATGTGCATATGAAAATACATGTGCTGAATAGCCTACAGAGAAAGGGAAACAGAAATTCACATATTTGTTAACTTTCCAAACACATGGAGAACTATTTCAACAAAAAATTGACAAGATTTATAACTCCTAACCTATATCATGCAAAAGGCCAAACCAAATATACACCGTGCCTCCTGTGAACTGCTTGTATTTCTATTCTATTTGGGTTATTTTTCTCCATCATATTAGGATTTGTAGTCAGAGTCTAGTACGGTCTGGGTTAGTATCAGGGGTTCAGTATTTTGAATGGAAAATTTGAAAATGAATCCAATGTGTATGTAAATATGTGCTACACAAAAATCTTCCCACTCTCATCCAGAACAATGCCTTGAGAATACCTTTGCCCTAAGTAAGACACAATTAGAAGAGAAGAGTTAGAAAATCTGTGAATACATATCTGGAATGGAATATGCTCAGGAGTTCAAAACCTTGGAAGTGGTAGAGGAGTTTCCAAAAGTAAAGGACAGGGTAAACACTCCACAAACATGGAGGTCTACTGGCCTAGAGAATTCTTGAGAATCTGCCTGTGAGGTTGGGCACTTGAAACATATGTTGTTGTCAGGAGCTTTAGCTTCCTTTCTAGTGAGACCATCAAAGCTCTGACTGAATCTATGAGACCTGGAGGACATGGTTTCTTCTTTTTCAATGAACATGAGTCAGCAGTGCTGAATTCTCTCTTTTTAGGTAAACTGTGGCCACTGGGGGCTAAATGTCTACCATGTGGACTGTGAAACCATATGGTCATCCTCCATTTTCATGGTGTTTCTTGCTGTTGCACTGGGAGTTTTGTATTTGCTTCATGATATGCAAGGTTTTCAACTGGGACACAGTGCGGGAGGGAGTTCTGTAATGTGTGGTGGGTCAGGGTCTGCAGGAGAATAAAAGAACAAGACTTCTATCCCACATAGCTTGCCTCCTTGACTATAGCAACCTGATTCTGAACAATGTCCTGAAACTTCTCCATATATCAAGATGCCTTTACATATAAGGGTCTGCTGGCTTCACCATGTCAGTCACAAGCCATTTGGAAGCCAATGGCAGATCCACATGGCCACCCCACAGATGTTTTATCACACACCTGCCCACCATTGCTCTAGGCCCACTACTCAGCAGGATGCAACTTTCTGGCATCTCTGTTAAAAACCATTTTTATGAAAACCAGTCAATCAAGGCACTGTCTGGTATATTCATTGTTGGGAAAAGTATTCACAGCAGCCATAACCCAGAGAAAATTCCCAACATGGCGCCTAAGGACTTTTTCTTCCTACCTTCTTCTTTCCTGCAGTGGCGTGAAAAGTTCCCACCCGTGTGAACTCTCCCGCCTCCTCCAATTTCAAATCTCGCTGGCGGAGAACCTTAGCCCCAATGAGAACAAATTCCTGGGCTCCGGAGGTGATATCTGAAAGAACTTGCCAATAAATGGGTTGCCTGCCATTTATCTAAGCCCTTCCATCTCCCCCTTAGTTATATATAAGCACACAGCTTTTTGCAATGAAATTGGAATTTTCTGGTGAAGTGTCTTTGCATGGGGAGTTCTTTCATTCTGGTGCCCCGTGAGAGGATACAGGTGAGCTCTTTCCAACAAGAGCCCCGTCCCCCACTCCGCCGAGACACTCTGCCCTAGTCCGCTCTTTTCAGACGCCAGCTTTCTGCACTCACCACTGATCTGATGTAAGTAATCCTCCCCTGACCCCGGCTCGCCAACTCCCTTCAGGCTGCCACTTGTTTTGTGACAGTGATCCTCAGGCACACTCCAGATGCCTGGTAGGGGAGAGGGAATTCCTCCCACTAAGACCTTTACTAGTTGCAGTGGACCCTCTGGTGTTTCGTTTCTTTTTGGGGCATGAGGCTTCTGAGTTTACACGAGAGGCTTTATGGATTTTCCTGCTCCACTGCCGCTGCTGCTGCCGGCTAGAGTTGCTGTATCCTGTGGGGTTGCTGTGTCTGGCTGAAGCTGCCTCTCTGCTCTGCGAAAACTGAACTCCCAGCCTGGAATTGCATTCTGTCAGAGCCAGAGTTTTGTTTTCATTACTGACTTCTTCTGCTGCAGTTGAAAACTTTCCTGACGTCAGGTTGCCCTTGGCTCCAATTCCTTTTGGTTTCACAGATCGCACTTCACTGGTGATGACCAGGTAGTGCCCTCTGTATTTCCTCGTGATGGCTTGTCAATTTGGGGACGCCCACCTGACCCCCGTTTGCCCTGAGCTTCCTGGAAGCCGTTCCAGCCCGGGTTTTCTCTTTGTCTTTCTTGCTTACTCCCATTCTCTCTCTCTCTCTCTCTCTCTCTCTCTCTCTCTCTCTCTCTCTCTCTCTTCCATCTCTCCCTGTGACTATGGGCACCTCTTAGTCTGCACCTGAAGACTCACCTCTCAAATGTTTAATAAAAAATCTGGCCACACTCTCCCTCACACCAGACATCAAGCCCAAACTTTTAATCAAAATCTGTACCCATGATTGGCCTACATATCCACTGGATAATGGCAATCATTGGCCACCAGAAGGCTCCTTAGATCCAAACCTCTTCCGGGACCTTTTTAACTACTGCCAGCATCTGAAAAAGTGGAGGGAGATTCCCTGCATTTAAGATTTTAGCCTTCACACACAGCACCCTGCTCTCTGCTCCTTTTGCCCTCCCTCTCAGGTCCTCTTTGCTTGAAAACCCCTCTCTTCCCCTACTTCTATTCCTGACTTCACAGATTCTTCCTCATTCGACCAAGCAGATGAACCCCCACCTTATCCCCCAGCCCCATCTGCCCCTTCTCTCCCGCTACACCTTCCTCTTCCTCTGCCTAATTCCATGGATCCTCCGCCTTCCGTTTCATCCCTCTTTCCTCCGCCCTCTTCTGCCTGCTCCACCTCCTCCTCCTCCACAGAGACACTCCCTTCCTCTCCCTCTCATTCCTGTTCACCGCCTTCCTCTTTCAGTCCTCCTGTTACCAGGTCTAAGGGACTCCTTCCCACCCCCAAGACAATTGCACCCCTTCGTGAGGTAGCTGGTCCCGAGGGTGTCATCAGAGTCCACGTTCCGTTTTCCATGTCGGACATTACTCAGCTAGAGAGGAAGTTAGGCTCTTTCACCACTGACCCCACCACTTACATTCGGGAGTTTCAATGGGTCCTGCAAGTATGTAGCCTCACTCATCATGACATCTACATGCTCTTGGCCAATACACTTCTCCCCAAGGAAAGGCAATGAGTCTGGGAGCTAGCCCAAGCCCATGCTGATGAAAATCATAGGACCAATCCTACCCACCCC
Organism: Callospermophilus lateralis; assembly: GCF_048772815.1. Taxonomy (NCBI): domain Eukaryota; kingdom Metazoa; phylum Chordata; class Mammalia; order Rodentia; family Sciuridae; genus Callospermophilus; species Callospermophilus lateralis. The sequence continues at coordinate 598,356 of NW_027515504.1, forward strand.
ACAGGCCCTCATGCTGTCCCAGAGCAGGATCGCCTATGGGATTACAAGACCCGTGAAGGCTTACAGTTTCGTGACCTTTTTACATCCTGTCTCTTGGCGGGGCTGAAAAAGGCCACCCGCAAGGCTGTTAACTTTCAAAAGGTTCAGGAGGTCATTCAAAGGAAGGAGGAAACACCTTCAGATTTCCAGGATAGACTAACCAAGGCCCTTCAACAGTACACAAAACTCGACCCAGAAACCCCAGATGGCCGTCATATCTTAATGACATACTCTCACTATTAAAAGTCACCATTCACATGTCACCCCACATTATTCTACCTCTCATTTCCTCATGATGTTCCTAGGGGCAAATACACCTCCTTCATGCAGTCTCCCACGACTATCTAAACCAGTTAACCCTGAGGTTTGGGACACAACTACACCCTCTATGGCTAAATAAAGTCCTATTCATATTGTCTTACACGACCCTTCAAGATATATTAGTCAACCACAATATCTACTCACAACCACAGCCTTCCTCGGATTAGAACCCATCATCCAGGATTTATTATGAAAGGGGTATCTTAGGCCTACACAATCTCCTTTCAACACCCCCCATTCTGGCAGTTAAGAAACCTAACGGGTCCTACAGGCTGGTTCAAGACCTTCACCTTGTCAACTCCTCTGTGGTCCCCATCCACCCGCTAGTGCCCAACCCTTACCCCTGCCTCTCTCAGATCCATGCCACTACTACACACTTCTTGATCCTAGATTTCAAAGATGCATTCTTTTCTATTCCCTTGTCATCAGAATCTCAGGATATCTTTGCTTTTACGTGGACTGACCCTCACACCCACCATTCTCGTCAGCTTACCTGGACTGTCCTCCCACAGGGATTCAGGGATAGGCCCCATCTCTTTGGCCAAGTTCTTGCCCAGGACCTCACATCCTTTCACCCGACCTGTCCTGACTCTACTCTCCTTCAATATGTCGATGACCTTCTTCTATGTAGTCCCTCTTGGGAACACTCTCAATCCCACACTGCCCAGCTTCTTAATTTCCTAGCATACAAGGGATATAGGGTGTCTCCCCACAAGGCCCATGTTTTCCAGTTTTTTCTCATCTATCTTGTTTTTTGCCTTACACCTAGGAAAAAGGAAATAACACTGGATAGGAGGCAACTCCTTTCTGATCTTCCAGTGCCCCATACGAAAGCCAAAATACTATCATTCCTAGGACTAGCATTTATTTTAGGGCCTGGATCCCAAATTATTCTCTTCTAGCCAAAAACCTGTATGACCTAGCAAAGGGACCCCCTAGTGAATCTCTTGCCTCCTCCCCTAACTACCACTTCTGCAGGCTTCAGCAACTCCTCTTAAAGGCACCTGCCTTGCACCTTCCTGATATTTCAAGACCATTTCATCTATATGTCCATGAAAAAGGGGAGCAAGCATTTGGGGTCTTAGGTCAAAACTATGGGCCTACATTTGCACCTCTGGCATATATGTCCAATAAAGTAGACCATACAATCTGTGGGTAGGCCCCTTGCTTAAAAGCTCTGGCTGCTGAACAAATTTTACACAAAGAAGCCTCTAAGCTGACTTTTGGGGCCCCTTGAACTATTCACTCCCCACATCACTTGAAGGATCTTTTAGCTTATAAGGGC